>NC_137422.1:40322713-40410213 GCF_964374335.1 Astatotilapia calliptera
TCTTCTTGTTTACTCCAACCTTTGACCTTTCAGTGTGGTTGCTTAGAAGCGCTGCAGTTCCTCTGACATCCACCGGGGGCTCCAGCAGAGAGTCAGTGCTCGTGTTTACAGCCTGATCCAAAAACTGCTTTGGTCTGTTAAACTTTTTTTTTGGTTAACTCACCTGATTAAATTGTATTAAGGTTTCAAGTTTGCATCATTAGGGGTGTGGCCTCTTTGACTGACAGGCGGAGGTAGCTGCTAGCTAGTCTGCGAGGCTTGGACCTCTGGGAAGTCTTTCTCAAAATGTTGAGATGATTAAAGGAGGAGAGCAAACAGCATCGCTGTGGAAGTTTCATGATGGAAGTGGGTTAAAGAACTTTCCTTGACTCAGTTTAGTTAAATCTGTCGAGGACCACGTACAGAAAACATGACCTCCTAAGAGAAAAGATGCATTACACCAGATTCAGCTGCTAGCTAATTTCAATCCACAGTTCCTGAAGGGGAGAAATGACAATTATACTAATTTACAGCTGAGTATTCAATATAATAAAACACCACAGCTAACAAAAATCAGCCTGATTTAAGTTAGCCATTTCCTCTACACATGAATAAAATAACAAATACACATTGGATGGTTAATGCTATACCCTCCACCCCCTCTGAACCCTACACCCTAACTCACACTGTTGTGATTGGTGGGTTCAGTTCAGTACTGTCAGTGTCTCCTGTGCACTGCATGTTTTCGCTGCGAGGAATAATAATCATAGCATCAAAATAAAGATTCACCAATGTCAGCAAATTCCTGGAGGGAGACTGAAAGTGTCGCTGGGAATTTGAAGGAGGAAAACTAGAGGGACAAAAGTGTTCCTCTGTATATAAAACACTGGCACACAAGCACAGGGTGATTAACACTTAATGCAAACATGTGTGCCAGCAACACCGACTAACATCGAAGGCTCTGCAAAGACTCCCTGCAGGAGATGTGTTCAGATCAGGTGGATAGAAATCTCTAACAGACTCTGTATAACGACGCAAACAATTGATGCCTCCTTGTTTACTCCTGCAAAACTCCAGGAGAAACCAGAGTGCAGAGAAAGAAGATAAACTCATAGATGGTATATCTCACTCCCACTCCCAGTGCAGGAGAGGTGTGCAGCTCAGCTCAGTTCAGCAGGCAGGTCAGCGCTTCAAGGTCCTGCTCTGGCTGACTGACAGTTTGCTCTCACAGGGCTGAGTGGCCTGAGCATTTCATGTGTAAACCGCCGCTGCTCTGGCTCGTTTCAGATGTCATGAAGAGAAGCTGGCGGGAGGAAGAGCAGCCACAGCAGATGCGGTCCGACACTCGCGAGCCCCGGAGCGAGCTGTCAAACGCAAACGCCTGCTCAGGCAACCAGAAGAGGTGACAAAACACATCAGGTAACTCTGCCTTTCCGGATGGTTCCCAGCCTCTCCTGCCACAGATGTGAGACGGCCTCGCATCAGACGTTCACGGTCGCTGAAGGTGACGGGCGTGATGTGAAGAGTGCAATGGAGCCGTTTAACTGGTTGTCAACTGGTGCCGCAGATGCCGACTGGTAACTACGAGAAGGAGCTGTAAATACTGATGTTATCCTGATCATCTGAGGTCGTTAGGTGTTCATGGACAGATGTCAGGGGAAGCTCGTTAGCGGCCCTGCTGACTTTAAACTGGACTGCATTGAATCAGAAAACAGTCAAACCTCTGAAGCTTTACTGAGACAACCAAAAGTTATCTTAAATTAACAGCTATGACCCGTGAATGAGATCCTGCCCATCCTTCAGTCCCGGTCATCAGTAATGATTTCAGTGATTTAAGGCTGAGGCCCGAGGAGGGATTTTACAGATCAGAGAGCACTGACTCACAACAAAAGCCACCTCAGTGTGCTTTATATTGTACGGTAAATACTCTACAACAAAGCAGACAAAACCTCAACAATCAGATGACCAACTACGAGCAAGCACTTGGTGACAGTGGGAACGAAAAACATGTGTAGTCACTCATGCTTTAGTTTCCCTGTTCCTTCATTTCTTACTCAAGGATAGCATTAGCCTTAATCAGTGCTAACAGCTGACCTGATTGGCTGCCCCTCTGGACTTTTTGGACGGGCAATAATGTGCAATAAACATTCATTCTTTGGTTTATTAAGTCATACCTTCTTGCACTTTTTAAAAATCCACTTCAAGGTTTACTGTGTTGTGCTTAGTTGTGCCAGTGTAGGACAGTTTTCCAATTTTGTGTAAGTAGGACTTATCTTATCTTATCTTACTTCCTGTTTTACTTTGAAGGTTAGTTTTCTCCTGTCTTTGTGTGCATGTGTGTGCGTGCGTGCGTGTACTTCCTGCCTTTGTTTCCCGGCCCCCCTCGCTGTCTGCTTCGTCCTAACTGTTCCCACCTTTGTCTCATTTTGCAATTAGCCCTCTGTGTATACCTGTCAGCAGGAAGTGACCCTGAGGTAAGCTGTTTCACTGGAAGCACAAAGAAAAAAAAAGTGGAATAACACGAGGAATGCTGACAACAAAAGGCTCAAAGGCGGTCAGGTGAATGGCAGGAGGATGACAGTGAGTGGACAGTTGGACACTGATTTCTGTATGAATCTCAGGAATCAGGAAACATAAAACAAACAAAAAATAAAATGAGCCACAATTATCATTATCATGTCCTATATTTGGAAATACAGGAAAAATAACATCCTGTATTTCCACCCACCCGCCTGTTGGTCTACACAGCATTTACACGCCCCCCCCCCACCCCCCCAATTTGGCCCGTGAACACCTGGTGACAGATTCATAATGATTTGGAGTGAGGACCATTAAAACACGCCACGCGGCAGATTTAAAGGTGAAGCGTGCGTGTTTAAGCAGATTGAGCTCGTGTCACGGCCGACCCAGAGTGAAGCCTCCAAACAGCAGCAGAAAATAAAGAAATTGGGGATATTAGCTGATAATTAGCTGCAGTTTTGTTCTCTCAGCAGACGTCCTTGAGTTCTCTCCACATGCTGCAGCGGGCTGGGGGGCTACACAAAGTCCAGTCATTAATCCTGCCGGCATCTCTAAAAATTCCAGATCACAGGCGGGACCGCGGCCGTCGGCGAATCCCCTCTGCCGCCGCCGCCGTGGTGACATTACGCTGAAATATTAAACACTGGTCTGCATCACTCTTTTTATGCACTGAAGCATATTTTGTGTAGTGCTTAGGAATATTAAAGCATAATTTATATTTCAGGAGTTTGACACCTTGACATTTTGGCACCTCTGTTTTGAATTTCAGCATGCGGTTTGACATGTTTGTATTAATAACATTGTGATCTCTGAGGGCCATGGCCTCGGGCTACTTGAACAAGACTACTAAAGAAAGGGATTTCAAAAGGAATCGCAGAGCAGCCGAGGGACTCGTCAAAATCAGCCCTGATACTGTTGCCCTGATAAAAATCCATTACCCGCAAACGTGAGGGGGATGGTGGTGCGTGTGTGTGTGTGTGTGTGTGTGTGTGTGTGTGTGTGTGTGTGTGTGTGTGTGTGTGTGTGTGTGTGTGTGTGTGTGTGTGTGTGTGTGTGTGTGAAGGAAACTGAGACCCCTGAGTTTCTCCTTTTCCCCCGTTTTCATGTTTGGACCTTACTGCTTCATGATCTCCTAAACCAAACATTTTTTTTTTATTTTTACCCCAACATGCCTCATGTTCTGCATCATTATTCACAAAATCTGTGCATGACAAAAAATGTCTACAAATGGCAGTTTTTACAATCTGAAGAATTATTTTTAACCCAAAAAACAAACAGAAAGAAAGAAATGCAGGTACCTAAAAAGCACATTTGAACATTTGAGCCTGTTAGGACTGATCAACATAACCATCATCAGGTGTTAGTTGTTCGTATGTGGCTATTTGTGGTTCTTTAACTTTTTTAAAAGAAATAAATTTGGGGGAAAAAATGTAAAATCTTTAAAGTTTTTAATCATTTTATTACCAACAAAATAAAACATCACTGCTCACAATGAAACAGCTAATAAGGCACTCGTAAAGCTTTGCAGTCACTTTCAATCCTGTGATCATGCAAACAAATAAAACCAAAAGCACTTTGATTATTTCGTGAAACTCATAGCCGAGTAAAGCTTTAAAAATATTTTTTTAAAAACAAATAAACACATGGGTCAGTCTGAGTGGACTGAAGTCCAACCACAGATGAAGAACACAGTGATCCAGCTGTGCTGCCAATGAAACCAGAAGCTTTTGAATTCTCTGTTTTCTCTTGACTCTTGTTTTCTTCAGGGTTAGCATTAAAGATCGAGGAGGATAAGGTTATGGTTAGGGGTGAGGGAGGACAAAATGAGCCACTTAAGTGTGTGACCACCTGCTATTAAGGGTCAGCTAAATTAAGAGGCTAAGACACCAGGTGACGGATTTCAGTGCACAGACTTCACAGTTTTAGAACGACTGAATGTAAAGAATCATTTAAATAAAATCCTCGCTGCAGCAGAGCTGCACAATGCTCCACAGCTGCATGTTTGATCCAGCTTCCCACCTGTATCCTTCCCACCTGTGTCCTTCCTGCCTGTGCCCTTCCCATCTGTGTCCTTCCCACCTGTGTCCTTCCTGCCTGTGCCCTTCCCGCCTGTGTCCTTCCTGCCTGTGTCCTTCCCATCTGTGTCCTTCCCGCCTGTGTCCTTCCCACCTGTGTTCTTCCCACCTGTGTCCTTCCCACCTGTGTTCTTCCCGCCTGTGTCCTTCCCGCCTGTGTCCTTCCCATCTGTGTCCTTCCCACCTGTGTCCTTCCCGCCTGTGTCCTTCCCATCTGTGTCCTTCCCGCCTGTGTCCTTCCCATCTGTGTCCTTCCCACCTGTGTCCTTCCCACCTGTGTCCTTCCCACCTGTGTCCTTCCCTCTGTCTGTGTCTGATCATCTGTTCATCTAGCGGAACAGCTTGGTTCCTACTGTTCCCCTCAGTGTGTGTAGTTGGTATTTGGTGCAAAAGTCTTTAACTTTAATTCCGTCTTTAAACTGTTTTCATATATTTAAGCACAGTTAACCCAAAGCTTCTGTGAGGATCCTAAATTGGCCAGCTTGCATTTAAAGACTCTGTGGGAGTATCACACAGACACAGATACCTGCTAATCAGCACTCAGTAACATGTAAATCAAATCCTAGAATTTCACTCACCAAAACTGGAGCTCAGACTTCCTGGTTAGTGCAGTACCATCACAGCAGCCATATTATTGGTCAGTCGTGATTAAAAAACTATACAGTGATTTGGTGCTGTATGAATAAAATGTAAGTGTTTCGAAAAGCTCCAACAGCGCAAACACGGTCCAGAGGTCCAGTTCAGGGACTCCTAACCTTCAGGTTTTGATGCTTCAGCCGCAGCTTGGTGAAGGAAAGTGACTTCTTCTGAGATGCTGCCGTCCCTACAGATACATCAGACGTGTGACTGTGACATTAAAACAGGGTTAGATTTGAATTAGTTGTTCAAAAATAACAGTAGAAAATACAAACGAATTGTCCTGGTGCCGAGTGATACAGATGTAGTGTGAGTCCGCTTTGTTTGTTCCACCCTTGAAACTTTTACTGATCCAGAGATTTTATTTCATCTTCAAACAGAATCAAACCTCAGTTTTAAAGCCTGCTCTTCTTTGACTATTACCTACTAATGATGTGTTTACTGGTAATGGTTCTGTAAAACAATTCGATCTGACTGATGAAACATAAGAATTAATATGCAGCTAGTAGTAGACAGGGTGTAACACAACACACAGCAGCAGAGGGGAGTGCCAGTCAAACATTATTGGGTTATGGGCCTGCAGTTGTGGAGACATGCACTCTATACGTCAATTAAATATTATCAGATATACGTCTGCCAGACACCTCAGGGGTGACATTTATCACCCAGACATGTGATACTTCCTGTGTGTGTGTGTGTGTGTGTGTGTGTGTGTGTGTGTGTGTGTGTGTGTGTGTGTGTGTGTGTGTGTGTGTGTGTGTGTGTGCAAGCAGAGCAAAGAAAGAAAACAAGAACAAGCTGGGAGATAATTCCCAACCAAGGTCCATGCATTTTTTTGCAGATTTAAGCAAAATAACATCTTCTTCCTTGTTTCATGCTCCACCTGATCACCACGTGATCACCACATGCAGTGTGCCTAAAATGAACACATCTAAGGACGTGTATAATGAAGTAAAGGTTTCCAAGCCTCGAGGCCTTCCCGTACTTTGACAAATTAAAGTACCTCGTGGGAGTTTTAGGACAGGAGTGTCCAACGTGTGTCCTGGGGACTACGTCTGGCTCGCTAAAGGTTCTAATTAAGCCCAGTTAACTGGAGTGAAATGATTCCTATATTATATGTAAATTAAAAGTATTTCTAAACACTGACAACTGTTTCACAGTGAAGTACTCTTTAGTTCCAAACACAGTGAAAGTACCCTGTAAGGTCCAAACCTGGGGTACTTATTTAATCTTCTGCTGAGCGTTTAGCACATTAGCGCTGCCTGTCATGGCCCAAGACACTCACAATCACACCTCTATCTTAAATAAAGTTAAATATATAGGAAACCAAAACTTTTACATTGAAATGATTATTTTAATTAATGTATTTCATCATTGTCTGAGTACAGATAATGGCCAGTAGAAGAACTGGTGAAAGTATGAACCTTTGTGCTGCTCTGAAGCACATTTTTGGACCTAAAGGTTACTTTGAGGTTCAATAATTACCCTTATAAGGCTTTAATTTGTGCACCTGCAGGGGCAGAAGTTTACTTTCACTGTACCCCCATGTCTGAGTGTGCAGTGGAGGTACATGCAGGTTAAAGAAAGTGAAAATACAAAGTGAGTTATTGTGTTTTTACCCAGAAATCCAGCTGCTTATCAACATGTGGCAGCAGCGGTGGCTGTGACACACGGCTCACAAAGGCAATTTAAGTAGTTTAAAACCCCAAGAGGAAGATCTTCGCTCAGGGTTTTAAAGCTCTTCTGAGTCTTAACACAGAGACACACACTTCCCAGTGATATAAAGATCTCTGAGAGAACGCTGGAAGAATATCTTAATGAATCTGTTTAGAGACTCGGCTCTTTGTGAGTGGGCAGAGTCTTTTACAGAATAGAAGTAGGATTACAAAGTGAAAATAGTAATCAGACCATCAACAGAAAAAATAATGATCATAACAAAACACAGAGAGCTCCACACCCATAATCCTAACCCTGGACCTCGAGCTGCAGATCTGCAGATTAAGAAGGTTGGAGGCTGACAAACAGCCAAAGTGCTCGACTAGGGCTGGGCGATATATCAAAAATTTATCGTTACCGATATTTATGACTCTCATCGACGTCATTTTGCCCATGTCGGTAAATTCGGTATTTTTAAAAAAAAAAAAAGGCATGTGCAGGTTGGCGATGTTCATGTCCCTTTAAGACGCTGTGCTACGTTACAGACTTGACGGGGTGGAGTCACATGACTCTACTACAAGACGAGACACGGGTGAACAAATGGAGGACGATTTAAATGTTGAAGCAGCAGCGACGGAGGTAGAGCTGGTGGAGGAGGAAGAGGAGACGCTTGTTAACAAAAAAAATGCATCATCAATCGTTTGGCAACATTTTGGATTCAACAAGGATGATATTGATCAAAAAATTGTTAAATGTAAACTCTGCAAAAAGACTGTTGCGTCAAGTCAAGGTAACACAACCAACCTCTTCCACCACCTGCAGCACAAGTTTTTGTTTAAGAGTTTATAGTTTTCATTAGTCACATGGCAGTGCTTAGTATTTATTATAGTTTTTTCTGTGTTCAATTGACATTTGTGTTTGTGACATTATTTGTTTACAAGTTATAGTACCTCAAGGCCTTAGCAGAGATAGGCCTTTGTCCATGATGGCATTACATTTGCACAATCATTGTTTACTTTGTGAATAGCCAATGTGAAACATATTTATTATTAAACTATTTTGTTTACAAGGGATACACATTTTTTAGAGAGCATGGTTACATATTGTATCCTACACTTTTTATTTTGTTCAGTTAATAAATCTTAACCACTAAAAGTACTTACTACTATTGTCTTCATTTATTTTCAGTGACATTTTACAGTCCTTTAAAGTGGTAATAATATAATTGCAATGAATAGGTCTAGGGGGAATAATATTATCAAAATAACTGGAGGAACTATGCTGCCTGCCACAGCCCCATCAAATGAAGAAAAAAAAACGTTTGTTTTTTTTGGCACTTGGGGTGGTTATCGTCCATTTATCGTTATCGAGGTTAACTGCTCAATTTATCGTGATATTGATTTTGGGCCATATCGCCCAGCCCTATGCTCGACAAATCATCAAAACATCAAAGATGGACGGGGGGCTAAAAGCCCATACAATGCAGAAGCATTGTATGGGCTGTAGCTCAGGTGGCAGAGCAGGTCAGCCACTAATCAGAAGGTTGGTGGTTCGATCCCAGGCTGCCTCCTGACTGCATGCCAAATATCCTTGGGCAAGATACTAACCCCACGTTTGCCTACTGGTGGTGGTCAGAGGGCCCGGTGGCGCCAGTGTCCGGCAGCCTCGCCTCTGTCAGTGCGCCCCAGGGCAGCTGTGGCTACAATGTAGCTGCCATCACCAGTGTGTGAATGGGTGAATGACTGAATGTAGTGTAAAGCGCTTTGGGGTCCTATGGACTAGAAAAGCGCTATACAAATGCAGGCCATTTAAAACTGCATTCGGTGAAAGGAGGCGACTCCTCTGGGGTCTAGGAAAAATGAGCCTCCCGCTCATTGTCCTGATGAGTTTATGGTCTCAGTCATTAGTGAGTTTAGACTCAGTGCTCAAGCACCTCCAAATTTCATCAGATCGCCTCTAAAAATAACTTTTTTATAGTATTAACAATAATATGTTTTGGAATTATATCTTCAAATGTTATGTTTTCCTAACTTTTCTATTGACGACAGTACAGACAGAATAAAAACAGGCTTCATGTCCAGTGCTGATGACGTCACGATGTCACAGTCGCTCACACTGGTTTGTCATTAAAAGTCTGACAACTTTATGAAGATGCAGAGCTCATTTTAGCGAGAGGAGACAGAGGACAAACAGAAACGGGTGAGCGAGGAGGCGTGGTCTGATGAAGCTGTAGCTTCTGTTTCACTCACATTCACTGAAGATGATTTCACATAACTGAGCATGTGCTGTCCTGCTGTTTTACTGTGGAAGAAATGACCGAGTCTTTGGCTCTGGTTCGATAACTACAGGCTCCGCCCTAAAACGGTGGATTAGATTCAAATCTCTGATTATTCTTGGACACTACAAGAGGTCATCCAACACATTAGGTTTCTTTTGAAGGTAACACTGTGATGTTTATCCAGTTGAATTGAGATTTGCAAATGTGAAATGGGTTGATTACATTTGCAAACAGCAGATTTTTATTAATATTAATTACAAGGCGCTGCATGCCTGACATTATGATTGGGAGCGAGCCCCCCGAAAAGGTTGAATTTAGCGCCGCCCCTGGTCTCAGTCGCTGCTTTCAGCTATGATTGAATAAAACATTAAGTCCATTTTGGAGATGATGGTCCTGTTAGAGTCACAGAGAAACAGGAAGCAGAGGGAGGATTTAGGGCGTGGCTTCAGTCAAACATTATAGGTGAGGGGAGGGTCTAAACCAGAGGACAGCAATCTGTTTATGAAGGAGCTGCAAAAACATATCAGTTATAATAAAGACGACGCAGCCTGTCGACTATAAATCAGTAAAAACCATCAAAAACCTGTTAGCTGTGAAAAATCATTCTCATCAGCTCTGCAGTCATCAGCTTGTTTCACTACAATAAAACCAGATTTTTGTAGGATTTAAAAAAATATTAGAATGAAAATGATGAAACTTTATTCTTTAACAATTATTTAATTATATTTGGAATTATTTTATGAGCACATTTTGCCAACCTTGAAACAGAGCAGCCACTCTGACCTGTGTTCGCACAAATCAGTGAGCTAAAAGTCCTCAGCTTGATAATTAATGAAACCAACAGCAGCCTGTTAGCTTCAAAAATATAATAAAAGTAAGAAGTGAACTGTTTCCTTTGGCCTGGACGTTAAACAGCTCCAGGTCACTGAAACTGATCTGTTGGGCTGCGTGATCTGTGTGCCGGCACCCCAGCAGCACCTAAACAAACCTAAAGTTTCAATCATTTCTTTTTTATTTAGATACTTGAATATTCATCTTCATCTAGTCTTATTGTCAAAGCCACAGGAAGCTGCAGGAGATGATCCAGCGTGTCCAGACCCGTCCTAAATTCTCCCTCTTTCCTTTCTTCCTGTCATAAAAGCCCATCGTTGTGTGTTTTTGAGGCAGCAGCTTTCAGCCACCTCAGGACTGGGAACACACAGTAGATTGGTTTAATTGAATTTCCAGTGTCCTCCAGTCCAAGTCACCAGAGGAGAGATAATTCCCTTATCCACTTCAATGCGGGCCCTCTGCTGGGTGCAGCGAGTGGGGCTGTGGACCTGCTGTTTGCTGGCAGGATCTGCCACAATCAATTACACAAGCTTTGTTAAATAGCCCTGCGATTTCCTGACTCTGCTCACCCCACACCGGCGGAGTTAAAGGAGCCAAACAACAGCCGCTGAGACAAATAACCCAGATCGCTGTCCGGCTGCACTGCAATTTGGTGTCTTAAGCTGGCTGAAGTAATGCCACGCGATGCTGGAGTGGGGCCCGCTGATGTGTAGGGGCTGATGAGGAGGGCAGGACCCGCTCCCCTCCAAAAAACACTAACCACATAGCTGTGATGTCCCACCAGCAGGGGGGCTCCTTTTATCCTGTGCGGTCACCCAAGTGTCAGTTCTGGGCCTCACGCGGGCGAGACGTAATTCGGCAGACGGTCGGAGAGGAAAAGAACAGTTTGAGGCAAAAACAGTGTCAGTATGTTCGGCTGTTATCTGATCAGATATGCTGCATTTTTACATTTAAGCTATGAAAGCAATAAACCTGTACGCTTCCTGTCATTTCATTCACTTTCCTTTGGGTTTCATTTTCATATTTCTTAGCATTTCCTAGCTTCGCTTGCCCGTTTCTTTTCAGTCATAGGTTACTTTCACTGAGTCACATGTTGTCTTTTTAATTTAATATCATTTATGTTTTTTCTCTTATTACTGCCTGCTTTAGCCTCCAGGGCTGAAAAACGTCGTCATCAAAAACTGCAGTTCCTTTAACGTCCAGCAGAGGCAGCAGTGAGTCAGTCCCCATAGTCCCCTCAGTCCTCCCATGTTAAAACTTTACAGCAGAAACACACATGTTTACTGATACAGTTAACCTGTTTAAATTAAATTCAAGATTAAAGTTTGCATTTTTAGGGGCGTGGCCTGTTTGACTGATAGGTGGATGGTGACACAGGTGGCTGTAGCTGCTCTAGCTCCACCTGAACTGGACCTCTGGACCGTGTTTGTGCTGCTTTTATTGACATCATGTAGCCAGTAATATGGCGGCCGTGAGGTTAATTACATGCCATCACAGTGGGCCGGTTCTTCTTCTCAAAGATCTCAAAGGACGACTGTTTGTATTAAACGTGTCCAAGGGTTCAAATAATGAGGTCAGTATACGACAGACAAAGATTCAATGCCTGCTGATTACTCTGAACACTCAGTTTATCTCAGTTGCTTCTACTCTTGGACCTGAATGATGTCACAGAGCGAGGATATCGTCATGTGGAGAGCCGCCCACCTGCTGTGAGCGACAGCCAATCAGAATAAACCTGTGTCAGCAGGGGATTTTGCAGGCCTGACTGATCTCAATGGTAAGAAGCAGCCATGAAAACGTCCTTTAACAGTTTTTGAGATATTCGTAGTTTGAGGAGGAAATTTGCTGACCAGCAATGATCTGGTTATCAGACAGAGGACGGGCTGAGGAGGTTCAGAGCCCCAGGAAGAGTTAAAGACGCATTATTTTGAACTGTGACTCATGCAAAGTTGCTCTGCTTGAGTCTAAGAATAAAACCAGGGAGCTGAATGCAGCTGTTTCTCTTTACGCACTGTTTTTTTCTTTGTGTCATTCAAGACTTCCTGCTATTTTTAATCATCACAAATCCTCCTTCTCCTCCAGGCTGTTGGGTACTTCCAGTGGCTCGTGTTGGTTTTTATAATAATCATCCGATAGCAGGATCAGTTTGTTCGATCGATTTGAATCTGCCACGGCTTTCTGTTAATAATGACACAGACTGTGGACCACGAGTCTCTTCCACTAAACCAAGTCTGTAAATATCGAAGGCTTTCAAAAATGTATTTTCAGTGTCTTTGTTAAGCTTTCCTTTGATTGTCGGAAACATATAGAAGACATAAAGAAATCTTGGTGTGTGGCTGATAATCCAGTTTGTGGTTTCGTGCACTTTATTCGCAGCCGCCTTTGCTTTTAACTTCTCCATAAATGGTCCTTTCAGACTAAAACCTGCCTAACAAAGCGAAGTGGCAGTCATCACATCTGTATGAAATTATAAATGAAAGTTTTTGAAGTTTTCTCAGAGTTCACTCTTGAAAGCTAACTGTTCTGCGCCTATTTTACTGTATGTCACACTTCTTTTCATGCTGACAAATGGAGGCTCTTTGTGTGTCCGCCGTCTCTGTGCAGCAGCGTCTCTCATTGGATATGCCATCGTCTCTGATGTGTACGATGATTTCTCGCCTTTGTTGCCGGCTGTATAGAGGCAGGTTTAAGTGCCTCGGTGGAACTCCTATTCACCCCCCCGTGTTCAGCACTCTCCCATGGCCTCTTCTCCATTTCCAGCGCCCAGGGAAAAAAAACATGTCATTGTGAACCATGACCCCACCCTGATCCACATCCACTCTCCATCAGGAAGCCAAACACATGCCTGAACAATTAACTCCTGCACTGCCATCAATTTAGCCTAGAGGGAAGAAAAGAGTGAGTCACGCAGGTTCAGGCCAAGAAGAAATGGGTAAAAACAGAAGGATAAAAAGGTTTTCTGAAGAAAGAGCCAGAAAAACATGTTTTTCAGTCCCTGCAAAGTAACTGTCACTGGAGTGACAAGGAGACACTATTGAGTGCCTCCGTTCATTCAGCCGGTTTGTCTGAACTGCTCAACAAACAATTACCGGGAGTCATGCGGGTTATGTTTATCTTGAGTCCAGGCCTGCGAGCAGCTGCCTTAAAAGCCACGGCGAAGGAGGCAAGTGCATCTTCTTCATAAACTCGTGGTTATTGGGTCTCAGTATTGATTCCTGTTCAGCACAGCGGTTGCTGGTCAGCAGGCGGCTGATGGCGGCGTGACCCCGCTGTCTGTTCATCTCAGCTCCTCATCTCTGCTTCGCTTAGCCTCGTACAGCTCCCGAGTTAAAAATATGACTCGTAATCAGCCTTCTTTTACAGAGTACCTGCATTAAAACCGTGCATTCCACCTCATTTTTACTGCCAGATTCATCGTTTCCAAACGTTTAATCTCCTAATTCGGTTCACTTTTATTTATAAAGTCTCAGTTTGGTGCTTTACACTGAGGTAAAGAGCCCACGATAATACAGAGGAACGGCAACAATGAGACGACCCCCTATCAGCAGCACTTGGCGACAGTGGGAAGGAAAAACTCCCTTTTCACAGGAAGAAACCGCTGGCAGAGCTCAGGGAGGTTTTTATTTATATGAAAAACGCAGACGGTTCTCGACTTCCTAGTCCACGTGTTCGTGGCAGGGGTGGGGAACTCCAGGCCTCAGGGGCCGTGTCCTGCAGCTTTTAGATCTCAGACTGGGTCAACACACCTCAATCTAACGATTAGTTCATTACGAGGCCTCTGGAGAACTTCAAGAAGTCTTGAGGAGTTAATTTAGCCATTTAAATCAGCTGTGTTGGCTGAAGGACACATCTAAAACCTGCAGGACTCCGGCCCTCGAGGCCTGGGTTAAGGCAAAGTCTTAAATCCGACGGAAACTAACAAAGAACACGCTGAGAGTCTCTTGGCCGGCGTGGGAACTTCTCAGGAGGACGTGGCCAAGCTTAGGATAAGTGGACAAAAATAAATGGAAATGCATGATTCATCTTTTCAGTAGAATATAACTTTTATTTAGATGGTTGTCAGGAATTGTAATGGCTGTGCATTGTTCATAACATACAGGATGTTAATATGTCATATTTGTTGTGTGTTTTTATATCATATCCAACATCTGTTGTTTCTTCTTCGTTGTCTGTTGGGAGTGTAGCTTGGGCACGATGCAGAGGAGGCTCTGGGTCTAACCTGAGTCACTAGTTTCACAGAGATGAAAGCTTCTTCTGACTTTCCTGCTGAGGTGAGTCAGAATAACTGTGAGGCTGATTTCAGGTGAACCTTTTGCACTGATTGTGAAACAGAAACGTTATCGCAGGTTTGACAGGTGAGTTTTTCTCTGTTCCACAGCTCCTTTCCCTCCCCCCATCCTCTGTTCCCCTTTGACCCCCCCTCCTCCACTACCTGCCAATTAACGCCAATCAGGGCAGCGGTGGGCTGATGTGGCGATGGTGGGGGGTGGGGGCTGGGACTGGGACCACCTGGCTATTGCTTACAGCTGGCCTCTCCTCCGTACCTGTCAGGGCCGGCCTCTCTGCGGCACGGAGGAGCTGGAAATCTGCAGCACCAAACGCGTGTCCACCATGGTTTATTAATACCAGGACACACTTGTTCACTCTGTGTGTGTGTGTGTGTGCGTGTGTGTGTGTGTGTGTGCGTGTGTGTGTGTGTGTGTGCGTGCGTGTGTGTGTGTGTGTGCGTGTGTGTGTGTGTGTGCGCGTGCGTGTGTGTGTGTGTGTGTGTGTGTGTGTGTGTGTGTGTGTGTGTGTGTGTGTGTGTGTGTGTGAGAGAGATCATTTTGGTCTTTGGTCAGAGAAGAGATTTTCTTCTCCAGAACATATTTGTGAATGCAGAAGGATTTCAGCAAAGAAATGAGAACGAGGTGAAGCAGCAGGTGTCTCGGTCCGCTCCCACAGAGTCTGTGGACGCAGTCTGGTAACCAAAGACGGTCACCTCTGGCTCCAAAATCGCCACGGTCCTCATGAAGTGACGACCCTGTGGCATGCTTAATCAAATATCGCAGATTTCACATAATATTCATTCAGTAAAAATAAGTAAAAGCTGCACGAACGATGTAACGCTGCTGGCTTCTGTTTATGTAATAAGTCTGATGTGAAATCCTCAATTTTTCTCAGATTTTTTTTTTTTTTTAAAGCGAGTATATGTGAGTACGCTGCTGTCAGTGCAGAATGCATGGGTGCACTGCTTTCACACAGAAGACAAGCTCGGCTCTGTTTCCTTTGTTTTCACCTGAAGTGCTTTGAAAATGGGTGCATATTAAAATTAATGTCTGTGAGTGAATTAGCTTTGCCTTTGAATTCATAAACTGTCAGCGTTGCACGGCAGCGTCCCTGACATTCACTGGAAGTTTATTATTACGCTACGGAAAATAGTTCCCAGACAAAGACACTATTCTATAGAGTTACATCTACGACGCAGTTAAGGTTAGCAGCACATTCAAAGCATTCCTTAAGTGTGTGTGTGTGTGTGCGTGTGCGTGTGCGTGTGTGCGTGTGTGTGTGTGTGTGTGTGTGTGTGGAGGAGAGAAGCTGAAGCAGTCCTGTCACACAGCCGCCTCACCATCACCCAGGAGTCTTGGCTGCAAGCGTCCGTTTTAGAACTCAGGATCTTCGTAGAAATTGCGCCTGATCGCTGTGTTAAATAATGCATCCACATTTTTTTGTAATGTAAAAAAGCCGGCTTTTAGCTGCGTTCGTGGGACAGTAATGCCACCTGACAATCGTTCCCTGCAGTCTTGACTGTGGCCTGCAGGAAAGGAGTCAGACTCCTCGTGATTGACAAGGACAGAAAGTGGAGTAGTCCCACTCCTGTTTTTGAATTGTCAACCGCAGCCGTGGGATTTAGGAGTGAAGGATGAAAACCGTGACTTTGACTTCAAGAAGGAAAGGACTTAAGCATGACAAGTGTGATTACAGTATCCGAGAAAGTCATTTAGGGCGCCAAGGTAAGAGCCGGTCTCAACAGGACATTCAATTATTTATAACACGGGGGAGCGTGGGTACTTTCAAGGCCAAACAGCTTACAGCCATTTCAAGGAAGGTGTATTCTCACATACTTTGACAATACCAGCCACACAACATTTACTTAAACTAGTTTAACTCCAGCACAAGTGGCCTTTCGATGACGCAGATTTTGTCGCAGATACAAATGAGCGTGTGATTCAGGACTAATCGGTGACCTCGGAGCTCTGATCAATAACTTCTTTTACACAATCTTTCCTTGCATGGATCCATCACGTGGGTTACATTCAGTAGCCGACGGGGAGGTGAACGCAGACCCCGCCGCTTCCTTTCTCGGCTGAGTCAGTCACAGAGTCAGAAACACAGAAAAATCTCCTGTGGAAGGTGAAAGTGTGAAAACATGGAAGCACTCACCCACACGTTATCATCACACGGAGCCGGAAAAGCATGCATAAGAGTATGTACGCGGGAAACAAACAGCAGCTTGTCTGTGGTGTTGGAAACCCATCCATCCACCCCAACCTCCTCCAGCTGTAGATCATTCTACAGGTAAAAAACAGCAGCAGGGGGAGTTTGATGGCAAAAAAACGTGTCGTCTCTTTAGCGTTGAAAGGTTTTGACGGTTGGGGTTAAAAAGTGAAGCCATCGCAAAAGCACCCGAAACATGCACATTTAATGACCAACCACCAGGGGGCGATAGCTGCAAAGGGCCTTTCACATAGAAGTCTGTGAGCGCAGTCACTGATTTTATGTCATGTTGAATAAAATGTTAGTAATTTTGTAAACTGTGGTCATTCTAAGAGCCAGGCAGGATGATTACGCAGCGTTCACTCGTAACACCGCGGGTGACGTCTGCGGTTAAACCACACATGGACAAAATACAGCCCAACATCCTCATCCTATTTCATTCCACTCCATCCTGCGATTCTGCGATCCGTGATGTCATCTTCGACCTGTGTCATTTTCATGGCACATGTAATAAATCTATTTATATTTATTTTTAATGCACTGATATAATAGATATGAAAAAATTACAAGCAGACTGTTTTACAATAGCCGTCTTTCATACAAAAGCTTCTTGGTTTTCAAACAATGACTGAAGTTCATTCAGCTGTTGAGAGCGTGGCCGAGTCAGAGGAGCAGTAACGAGAAATTATTAATAACTCTGCATAACAACCTTTAGTTCGTTACTAGTAAAACTTCAGTCTGTTTGCAGGTTTTTATCACTTCCTGTTTTATTTTGGTGTGTCGTTTTGTGTCCGAATGATGACATGTGGTGGAGTTTAACTTCATAGATTTTGATGATTATTCCACATGAATCCTGATTTTGATGCCATATATTCAAATATTAAAATGTGCTGATCAAAGAGAAAGCTTGTTAGACTAACTGCAAAACTAACACATTATGTGAGGGGGGTTGTGTGTCTTTCACACACACACACACACGCACACACTCTGAAGCTCAGTGGGCTGCGAATGCGATGTGAGCGGATGTGAAAAGTATCGCTGGTGTAGTCGCACACTTCCAGCGAGCAGCTCGGCGGACAGACACCCGTACCAGATGCTGAGCGTGCCCTGGGCTCAGAGGCATCACTGCGAGGGGGAAAGCCAGTGCGGGGAAATAAGCACCTGTCATGTGCCAACTGAAGTGTTAAGTGCACAAATTGTGGAGGCGAGGGTGATGTTTCCGCAGGGGTGACAGCTCTGGGTCTGGGTGCCATGTCAGGGCCTGGCATATCATGCAGAGCCCCCACCACCACCCTCGCACCCCCTTGCCTCCTCGCCTCCCCTCCAGCCCATCCCCAGCCCCCCTGCTCACCGAGGGGCACAATGGCAACTATTATTTACTGGATGTCTGCCTCATTTCCACATATTCATCCTGGCCGGGCTTCGCGGGGCCACGGGGTTGCGTCGGCCCCCTCTCCCGCCCCTCGTGTCGTTGCTGAGGGGCGGCAGTGGCAAAACAATCTCTGGCGAGCATTTAGATCATTTATTTAGAGCGCCGGGTGTCAGCCGCAAACCAAATTGCCCACATTTGTGCGGCGGGGTCTTCGGCTCACGCCTCTCCCTTCAGGTTGTGAGCCGTGGAAGGTGCATCAGGCGGGGTGTCAGAGGGCTTCTTCACAAACTAACATTAATGCCACATGAAGGTCTTTCTGTGAACAGTGTGAAAGTGCAAAATGTATGATAAATTGAGCGTGCCGGGGGGGCTTCGTGGCTGTGAAGTGCTGTGGCCGGTCGCAGGCATTGTTATGACTGTGGCTATTTAGGATCATGGGAGTTGACAGTGCGCTACTGGCAGCCATAGAAGCCAGATTTATCCGGGTGTTTGTGCACCGACGAGCAGCAGAGAGAAAGTTTTGCAACATTTCGAATTAAACACAACTTCAAGGACGCTGTAAAAAGCTGTGACCCCGGCCGCCTAATGCTATTAGTTTTAAAAGCCTAACCCAACAACGTGACAGCACCTTGGAAAGGCTTTTCGTACCACCACCTGTTGTCAAGGTGTTGGCAGTGGGGGCGTGTGCAGAGCAAGTAAGGAGTAAGTGAGTGTGCTTGGAGAAAAATAGCTGCAGAGAGGGGGAGAAGGCAGGTAACCACTGCGGCCTAATGGCTTCCTGATGGGGAAACAGCGCTACATGACATCGGCTCAGCAGTCCACAAATATCTGCAGGAGACAGATGCGAACCATGTGATGCAAAGCAGGACAGCCGGTCCGTCGCTTGTCTTTGCCTTTGCTGCCACCTGCAGGTCAGGCTGCAGTCAGAGCGGATACAGAGACGTAATCGATCCCGCCGGGCTTCAGCATCTGTCATCGCTCACATGCAAATACACCATGCACACATTTATTATTTTTAACTGTCTCCACACAAAACATGTTACACAAATGAAACCTCAGCTCTTCCTTCTGAAGCAGCTGCTTGCTTCTTGTCGCCATCTGCTGGAAAACTCTGTGAAACACAGGATTTACTGGAACAGTGACTCACGGACCTCAGAAAATGAAAGTACCAATATGATCAAATGCAATAAAAATGTCTGCACAGACGTCCCAGCTTCCCTCTGATGTCTCCGGCTGAGCTTCAGGCTGACAGTTACTGCACAGTTTACAGTTTACAGTCAGGGAGAAAAAACAAAGTTATCCCAAATCAGTTTGGAAGAAAAATTAGAAGCAAAAAGTAAAAACAGGATCCTTGTTCTCACCCTGCAGCTGAGGCGAGTTTTTAGTCGAGATTTGAAGACTGTTGGTGAGGCAGAAGTCCTGATCCAGAGAGCGAGGACCTCCAGAGTCTGCAGCTGTGAAAGCTCTGACTGTCAGTCAGGGCAAAGAGAGCAGCGTCGTCAGTAATCAGCAGCAACCCCATGCAATGAATCACAGGTAGCCTGTGCAAAGAAGCCAGCAGGTCAAATATGTTTGTGTTTCCAGTCACAATAATTGTGTCTTTGCTGCTAAAGTGTTTAAAAAAGTCTGAGTCAGGAGAAGCTGGCTGTGATGCTAGATTTTATCTACAAATTCAGTTTGAAAGACGAATCAAACATAACACAGGAGCTAATGAGGTTGAAGCCTGAGCCTGACTAAAAAACTGGATTTCATCTTTATTTACTCTTGTTGAAGGTGAGAAAAACTGGGGTTATTTTGAGTACTCAGCTACAGTCCTGGCAAGACTTCTATGAGCCAGATGTGGCCTTGAAGTTCCAGCATACCTGACATCTGGCCTCGTGGGCGAGTTTATCAGACTGAGTTAGCACTGCGAGTTGAAGCCAAACGTGGCCTAACGAAAGCTGCAGATGTGCCACATACCCATCAGCCTTCACAAACATCCACCAGTCAGATACAACATCTTCAAAAACTGGCCATCAAGGCAGCAGGAGGTGCAATAAATACGGCAGATAACAATAAAGAAACATCGTTAATCACACGTCAAACAAAACAGCAGGTCGATTTTCTGCAATCATAAACAAATTGTCATGGTCTACGGTGGGTGGCTGGAGTTTCCATTAGGCTCCTGAACTGACCTGGGATCCGCCCCTGGGCAGGGCCAACTCCAGCTCCTGCACACCTGGAGCCTATTGCA
Organism: Astatotilapia calliptera; assembly: GCF_964374335.1. NCBI lineage: Eukaryota > Metazoa > Chordata > Actinopteri > Cichliformes > Cichlidae > Astatotilapia > Astatotilapia calliptera. Next base: position 40,342,771 of record NC_137422.1, read on the forward strand.
GGCTATCAAGCCAGAGGGATTTAAACCACACATCGATGTTCACTCACTGCCAGTTCGTCATCAACCCATGTTGGTAACAGGTCTTGTGTTTCAAATTCTCGCTGTGATTCATCTTACTAACAAAGACTCTTTTGTGCTACAGTTGCTGTACCCACCCTGGCTCACTCCACCTCCGGACTTGGAATACCTAGTGATCATTTTGGAAATCCCTCTGTGCCTCACCTGCCTGCCCTCCTGCCATCACACTCCATCTGGAGCCCCGGATCTCAGGTCAGCCTTTCCACGCCACTCAGCCTCCCCTGGATCTTCATCACCCCCCTCTCAAACACTCCAGGTCCCTAACTGCAAGTAAGAATTGCTGCTCTTATACTGGCCACTTCTGAGCTGCCTTCACTACCCGCCTAACTTCTATATCCTCTCCCCTCAGTGTGACTGTTCCCCACTCAGCTCCGTTCCACTTCTCAGGCCTCGTTCCCTGGCCCTAGCCACGTTCCCCTGGGCACGCCACACCAAGGCTCCACGTCTCGTCATTTTCTGTCTTTGCCACGTTTCCCTTTTTTTTGTTCCCCTTGCACTTAACCGTAATAAACTATTAAATAATCTACTGTCTCCGCTCTGGGTTTCTGCACCTGAGTCCTATTCAGTACCGGCCATCCGTCGCCGTGACACAAATATCCTTCATGTTTTCGATGCACGTATGAGCCGATCCAGCAGCACAGATGTGTCTGATATGTTTTGAATGTTGGCTAACACTTAATAATAACCATGAGTAACAAATGGTAAATGCTTATTAACAATCAGTTAACAATAAATAACTCTTAACAGCAAAATAATAATTAAAACTGTTTCCTAACTAGTAAATAGCAGGTGTGTAGCTACCTGCAGCTTTACATTTACCAGCAGAGATGGGCAGTACTGTAATCTGATTACTTTTTTCAAGTAACTTGTAAAGTAAGGGATTACTATTGCAAAAACGGTAATTAGATTACCGTTACTTTCCCGTAGGAACGCTGCGTTACTGCGTTACTAAAACCGTGATTTTTTGCGAGAATGTCTCACGACAGTGACGTAAGCGAGTGCGACGTTCTGACAACAGCTGTGTGCAGATCAACAATGGATCACATATCGAGTGCAGAGAGAGTATGAGCGTGCAGCGTTTAAAGCGTGGAAGTACTGACCTTACTTTGAGTTTGATTCCATAAAAAGTGACAAAAACATTAGTGTCCGCTGTGCGTGGGAAGAAAACTTCTTTTTACAGCGAAAAAACCCCTAAACTTCCAACAAGCACCGAGTAGCTACGACGTAATGGGAAACTCACAGAGAAACTCGCGGATTCTTCCACTGACCGCGGCACACCTGCACCAGGGTAAACCTCCACCTACCCCACTCCTGCTTTACAGGTGAAAATAGAGCAACAGGACCGCTGAGTCTTTGACTTTATTTATTTTCTGCTGTGTTTTACTTGCATCTATTTGAAAGACTGAGTGTAAACACAAAAATATTTTATTTTATGAGCTGGAATGTGCAGAAAATAGGTTTAAATGTTAAACTAATTTATTCCAGTCAGAGAATGTTGCAGATAATTAAATTTTTGCTTGATGCATAAAGTTAAAAGATTCAAACTGATAAAACAAGTTTTAAAAAGAGACTTTTCCATTTGATTACATTTTGTATGATGGATTATGTAGAAAAAGTAGAATTGGGCTGAAAGATCTATCGCTTTATCACCTATTCAGGTTGTAAATAGTGTTTTTAAAAAGTAACTAAGTAACTAAGTAATTAATTACTTTTGAAAATAAGTAATCAGTAAATTAATGGGGTTACTTTTTGGGGGAAGTAATCAGTAATTAGTTACTGATTACTTTTTTCAAGTAACTTGACCAACACTGATTACCAGTACTCTGATCATCTGAACATATATTGTAACAGGATGATATGTAGAGTTTAGTTTTTCATTGTTAACAGTGACACAGCTGTTATATCATAGCTCTATAAATACAGTGACATGAACGATAAAGTTTTCACACGAGTCTCTGCCGTCACACCGACTGCTTCCATAGGAGTAAGAGTCTAAGTAACGTGCTGCTCATCAGACGGTTGGTTTAGTTTGAGCTATAAAAAAAAGTCTTCCCATCAGTGGGCATCACATCTAATCCACCCCAAGGTCAAACAGACCCTCCGATACTCAAACACAACCTGTTATAATTAAGTTTGTTATTTCTGCTCTTGGTTCCTCTGTCATGTGACTGGAAAGTTCTAAGAATCAGGTGTTCTAGAAAGTGATGTCATAAAGGCAGTTCACTGAAAACTAAACCGGCATCATAGAGTCACAGCTAACTCTGCAGCCACAGCCACCATGGACAAACGCTTCATGGAGAGTCGTGGTTACCAGTATAAGGGCAGACTGGGACAAGGCATGTTCGGTGAAGTTGTGAAAGCATACTCAACCCAGATGAAAAAAATGGTCGCCATAAAAGTCACTGACATAAGTAAATGCACCTCTGTTTACATTGAAAAGTTCCTTCCTCATGAAAAAGGCGTCCTGGAAACTTTGGATCATCCCAACATCGTTAAGACTCACGAGATCTTTGAGTCGCCCAAAGGAACGGTAAGACATTCGTGCTCTCTGCTGTTTTAGCGTCACGCTGAGCTCTGCTGCTACAAAGACAGCACAAACAAGTAAAGGTCGTGGTTTATTCTAGTGACCAGCAGGGGGCGACTCCTCTGGTCAGTAAACACTTAACTTCTTGGGTTTTGGAGCAAGAAATGACCAGATTTGGACGAGTGGGGGGAGTGCTGAGTGTTCAGCTAATTAGAGCTCAGTAAGATCCAAATAAAATCCTCAAATTTCACTCAAACTGGAGCGCAGACTTCCTGGACAGTCTGTTAGTACGATAACCTCACAGAGCCTGCCAGTGTCTGCTCACGGTCACATTCACAGATGCTTTGCATGGATGCAACATGTCTGACTGCTTATTAGTTTGTATTTACTGCAAAAGACACAGGAGTTAAAATATAATCAATCCAAGTCGTCTTTAATCCAAAACTATTTTAAGATAATTAACCTAAAGCTTCTCTTACTGCCGTTATTTGCTGATTCTTGATTCGCAAATAACGACACAGGAGGCTGTAGCCACCAGCTACAGCCTCCTGTGTCGCCATCCATCTGTCTGTCAAAGAGGCCACGCCCCTAAAATGGCAGACTTTAAGTCTTAATACGATTTTAAAACGGGAGTTATATAAACCTTCTGCCTGTAGTTGTTCTGAAGGTGAAGTTATCTACAGAGATCAGAACAGTTTGTGTATCAGGCTGCAAACATGGTTACTTCTGCTGTAAAGTTTTAATATGGGAGTCTATGGGGACTGACTCACTGCTGCCTCTGCTGGACATTAGAGGAACTGCAGGGATTCCTGCGTGGTTCATCATCTCAGGCATTAGTTTTAATTCTTATTGCATGGCTCATACTTTTGATTATTAAAGCTGGCCACCACTGTTCTATGTTTATAATATGGCTACACGAGTATAGCTCACTCGATGCATCTGCTACATGTCTAATAACAAGTAATTACTAGAAATCCAACACAAACAACACCGATCAACATTTAGACCAACTACTGATGGACGGGTTTCATCAGCTTACCTCGGTTAGTGTTGATGTTACGACCACGAGTGTGGAAGTGGGTCAGGAGCAAAATGTCACTAACTGTGATCTTTGCTGATTAGTTGGGACAAGTGATTCATTAGGAAGCCATTTCTGTTATCTATTTAAGTTGTAAAATATGGTTTCTCACCCAATAAATGGAAATTATGGCCCTGATACCCTCCCCGCCTGCTTTAGTCTCACCTACACTCTGATACAGACAGCTGGAGACTCATCCTTCTTATACTTCTTTGAGTTGATGCTTTGTAATGTAAAGTCTCAGAAGACTAGCAGGCACGCAGACGTCCACGCCGACCTTCACGCTCTCCATCTAATAACGAATTGTCAGTATAATGGAGGCCTGATGAGGGTGTCTGTCTGTGGAGCGTCGGAGCACGCTTGCACCTCTGACGCATCAGGCTTGTTTGATGATAGCGAGCTGAAATAATACGATTAGGGTCATAAATGAGCGCGCTGGGTCACCTGATGGTCACCGCTTGTGTTGTTAGACGAGAATTTCTGGATTTATTTCTCTGTATGCTTCCATGTCGCAGGTCTACATGGTGATGGAGCTCTGTGTCAAAGGAGACCTCCTAAATTACATCAACAGCAAACTGGCCTTACCAGAGCGCTTCAGCCACAAGCTTTTCTCCCAGCTGTGCAGGGCAGTGGAGTATCTTCACAGCAGGAACGTGGCCCATAGAGACCTGAAATGTGAAAACCTGTTCCTGGATGCAAAGTACAACCTCAAAGTGGGCGACTTTGGTTTAAGCAAGACGCTGACGTATGTGGACGGTCGGGTCGTGCTGAGCAGAACCTTCTGCGGGACGTCGTTGTACGCAGCCCCAGAGGTTCTGCACAGTATTCCTTACGACCCCAAAGTGTCAGATGTGTGGAGCATGGGCGTTGTGCTCTACATGATGCTGTACGGCTCGGTGCCCTTTAACTGCTCCAACGTTAAAAAGCAGGCGCAGCTTCAGAAGAAACGCCGCTTTAACTTTCCGAAGGATCCTCCAGTTTCCCCAGAGGCTAAAGACCTGATCCGAAGAATTCTGCACCCCATCGTGGAGCAGCGGCTGAAGGTCAGCGACATATTAGCGAGCGCCTGGGTATCAAAGGAACCGGTGGAGAAGTGTGACAGGGCCTCCACATCTGCTGCAGCGACGCCACCTGTAGGAAGCAGCTGGGATGCAGAGGAAGGACCGTCAGCTCCACGCACAGACAGATAACCTCACATGAACATCTGGAGTCTGTGAAACACTGAATAAATAAACCTTCTCTAACCAGGTGCAGCTTTTTGTTGTTTTGTTTTTTTAATTTATTGTACATATATACTTCTGTCTCTTAAAAGTTTTCTTTTCACTTGTACTGAACACATTTGCATACAGTTTTCATTGTTTGAAAGCACAATAAAGATTCTGATTCTTCTGAGTTTCCACACATCAGGAAGACCTGCCAGGCATAAAACAGGCTGCAAGTATTACATTAAACAGGACACATTAAAGACATTTATATGAAAGATGGATTTAGCCGGTATTGTTTTTAGTGTTTTGGCTGATCAGGACTATCTCGGCTGGTTAACACACAGGCCCTGATGCCTGCAAACAGAAGGGTGGACTTCCTGTCAGTTAAGGTAGTTGAAATAAGTCACAGACTGTATATAGAAGATGGACGTAATCACCATTACACCAGCAGAGCTGAAATTAAATACCAAAACTGCAGTTCCTCTAACGTCCACCTGAATCTGATCACTCTGAGGGAATGAAAGACATCATCAATAAAGCAGAGTGGAGCCTGCATTTGAATCCAGAGAAGCAGAGCATCAGATTTATCTTAAACTAGCTTCAGTTAAACTACAACCAAAGAGAAGCTAACATCTCGTCTTCACCGAAGCTCCTGAGCCAATGCACCAAAACCATGTCAAACAGGAAGTTACAGTGTGGAGCTGTGATAGGTCCACAGAGAAATCCAGACAGAGTTTGCAACACTCCTCAAAACTGCACAAAAGCCAAAAGATGAAACCTGAAGCAAAAAGCTGCAGAGAGGTTAAAGCTAGAATGTTAGATTGCACTTTCATGAGGAACTTTCGTTTATGTATGTGTGCAAAGCCAGATCTTCGTCTTTACATGGAAAGAAGAATCCAGCTGCAGTGTTTGGAGGAAAGCTGAGACTGAAGGAGTCACCTGGATGATGATGACCTGTACACCTCCAGGACACTGCGGCGTGCAGCTCGGATCTCAGCTGACCCTTCTCACCCTGGACACCCTTCTCACCCTTCCCCTCTGCTGTTGGACACATGAACAATAAACGTATGACTGTTCCCACCACTAACACATGACCCTACGCTGTGCCTGATCCCATCTGCCGGTGGATCACTGACTTCCTGACGGACAGGAAGCAGCATGTGAGGCTGGGAAAGAATGTCTCGGACTCCCGGACCATCAGCACCGGCTCCCCTCAGGGCTGTGTTCTTTCTCCTCTGCTCTTCTCCCTGTACACCAACTGCTGCACCTCCACCCACCAGTCTGTCAAGCTAATCAAGTTTGCAGATGACACCACCGTTATTGGGCTCATCTCGGACGGGGATGAGTCTGCCTACAGGAGGGAGGTTGAACGTCTGGTGTCTTGGTGCAGCCACAACAACCTGGTGCTGAATGCCCAGAAGACAGTGGAGATTATTGTGGACTTCAGGAAGCACACAGCTCCACTCCCCCCCATCATCCTGACTGACACCCCCATCACCTCTGTGGACTCATTCCGCTTCCTGGGTACCACCATCACCCAGGACCTGAAGTGGGAGCCCACCATCACCTCCGTCATCAAGAAAGCCCAGCAGAGGATGTACTTCCTGAGGCAGCTGAAGAAATTCAACCTGCCAACACGGACGATGATGCAGTTCTACACTGCAATCATCGAGTCCATCCTCACCTCCTCCATCACCGTGTGGTACGCTGGAGCCACTATCAGGGACAAACAGAGACTGCAGCGTGTTGTGCGCTCTGTTGAGAAGGTGATTGGCTGCAGACTCCCATCTCTGCAGGACCTGTACACCTCCAGGACACTGCGGCGTGCAGCCCGGATCTCAGCTGACCCTTCTCACCCTGGACACAGTCTGTTTGACCTGCTCCCCTCAGGCAGGAGGCTCCGGTCCATTCGCACCAGAACCTCTCGCCATAAGAACAGTTTCTTCCCCTCTGCTGTTGGTCACATGAACAATAACCGTATGACTGTTCCCACCACTAACACATGACCCTACGCTGTGTCACTGCATCATTCTATGTTTGGCACTGATCACCACCTGCACTCATGTATATATCTTTCTACGTAGCACTCTATTCTTATTCTTACTTTTATTTTTTTTTCATGTCTATTTAAGTGCTATTTATGACAGCATGTTTGCACTGAAGCACCGCAGCAATTTCCTAATGTTGTAAACCTGCTCAACATTTGGCAATAAAACCCTTTCTGATTCTGATGAACGTTTCTCCCACTGAAAACATCCAGATGAAAAGAATCAACTTTTGGGAATTTACTTACCTGGATTATTGAGCATGACTCAAGACATTTAAAAAAAATAATAATTTACTAATCTTTTTTCATATTCACAAACGTAAGGTTAACAGAAAACTAAATTTCCTCAATTTCTTGATGGAATTCGACAAATATACTGACACCATCAAACATTCCTCTAATCACAAAGCAATTACGCCGTTATTAGTCTGCTTAAATTAAATATTCAGAGGCGTAATTAATGCGAGGCTCTGTTTTTTGTCTGCTTTTTGTTCGCTCTCGCTGCAACATCCATATTTTTTCTTCTGTGTTAAGCTTCTGAAATTATTTTGTAGAGTACATATTTTATTTAATCTTTGTGGTGCTGAGGTAGGCAGCACGGTGGCACGGTGGTTAGCACTGTTGCCGCACAGCAATTCCAACATCAGGCCGGGGTCTTTCTGTGTTTGCATGTTCTCCCCGTGTTTGCGTGGGTTCCCTCCGGGTACTCCGGCTTCCTCCCACCGTCCAAAGACATGCAGCTTGTGGGGATAGTTAATTGGATAATCCAAATTGTCACTAGGTGTGAATGTGCGAATGGTTGTCTGTCCTTGTGTGTTGGCCCTGCGACAGACTGGCGACCTGTCCAGGGTGTACCCCGCCTCTCGCCCTATGACAGCTGGGATAGGCTCCAGCGCCCCCCGCGACCCTGAAAAGGATAAGCGAATGGATGGATGGATGGTGCTGAGGTAGCTACTGCTCTTGTACCTTGTTCCTTTATCAAATAAAGTTGATTAAAAAAATAAAAACATTTCCAGCCACCGGTCAGCTGACGGGTATTTAACCGGAAGTGTTTGCTGGGGACGTTCGAGCAGCAGTGCCGTTTTTATTCTGAAGGCCGGAAGTCGAGTCTTTCCCCCGCTGTGGCTCTCCGCGCTTCTTACGCTTCTTACGTAGGCCATTCCCGCCGCGTTTACGGCCGCCTCCGAGGGTAGCGGCAGCCCCGTCAGTCAGGCCCGTTTTCCGCCTTTCTTTAATTATTTCTGTCGGTGTGACTGCGGCGGGTAAACACTCCGATGGTCGTTGAGCCCGCGCGGCACTGAAGGACTGCACAGGCTCGGAGCTCCACCGCAGACATGGCTCGCCCTCGGCCGCGGGACTACAAGGCAGGAGATTTGGTTTTCGCGAAGATGAAGGGATACCCGCACTGGCCGGCCAGGGTGAGTCTGGGCTGGGAGCGCGGGAGGCGGGGTCGGTGCGCGCGGTCCTGCCGCTGCTGCGGGAGCGGAGCCGCATTTCTCTGCGCATTTGCGGCCCCGGGCAACGTCCGTGTGCGGGCATCTTACACCGAGTTCGGGGCCCTTAGCAGGGCTCCATTTTCTGCGAAACTGCGCTTCTCTCCCAGCTTCGCACTGCGTGCGTGCGTGCGCGCGTGTTTTAATGTGGTTGTGATGTTAAACCTGCACATGACCTCAGGTAACCTCGCTCACGCGCCGTGTTTCTGTCGGCTTCTCGCTGCTGTCCCACATCACTAAAACGAGCCCGTGCTTCAAACACGGCTCGTGTATACCTGTACGTATACCTGCCACTCACGCAGCACGAGTGACCCACGGCTCCTGCAAGTCCTCACATGACTGCGTTCACATAATGCACGAATGCAGATTTATTTCCCTGCAGTCAGGAGTGACTGTGGACACCTGTGCACACCTGTGCTCACCTGGTGATGCTCAGGGACCGTGTGCAGGATGCTGATCGTTTCAGATAAAGTCTAAGAGAGAAAGTTTGGACCCTGTCAGGATGGTTTTGCTGTTTGAGGTTTTATCAAAGGTTCTTTTAGAAAATGTGAGATAAAATCCTGACAGCAGGTTCAGGATGTTACTGACGTGATGGGCTCCTACAGTGCTTCAGCTTCCACCCTGCAGAAGGTGCAGCGAAGCACAGCGACATTTGTTATGTCCTCTAAAGTTTAGGAATATTTGACTGTAAAAGTGGATGAACGGGACACGCTCCACCCAAACTCCTGTCACTTCACAACAGAAGCTCTGATTCACGTCAGACTCGGTGTGTCAGTGGGCAGGAGGTTCCTCCATGCACAAGCAAAGTTTAAACACAGAAATGATTCATATATGAGAGCATGTATGGATTCATCTCCTCTTAGAGAGGTTTGACTCGGATTGCCAGAGGAGCACCGACCCATTGGAAAGCTCTGACTGTACTGAAGGGTGGCTGTGGCTCAGGTGATGCAGCAGGGCAATACTAATCAGAAGGTTGCTGGTTCAGTCCCAGTCTGCTCTAGTTGACATCTGGTGCATCCATCAGAGTATGGATGTTAGAGCATGAAAAATGTGCTCTGAGTGCAGAAGTACTCGCTATACAAGAATCAGACCACATATAACATGTGGCTGTATCAGGTAGACATTTAAAAATGTACGATGTGGTTGAGTAGTGATCAGCTGATGGATAATGGCACAGAGAAAAACATTTCACTCTAACTTCCAATGGGCTGTTTCTCTAAAGCACGGGTGTCAAACATACGGCCCGGGGGCCTGCGAAAGTGTCTGTGATCTAACAGCACGGCCTCATACCTTTGAATGGTTCTAGTTAGATGGGTTCTTGGTCCTGGGTGGAGGACTTCTCCATCAGTGTCCTCAGACCGCAGGTACTTTACTCACAGCATGTTTTCAGGAAGCTCATCTGTTTCTAATCTGACAGCACTCACATATCATTTATTGTATTTTTTATCCTCCCTACTTGTTTATCCATCTCCTGCTGTTTGTCCGAGTCATTGCAGTCTAAGCAGCAGCGCTTCAAGCTCCCCGCCCACCTCCTCCACCTCACCGAGGCATTCCCCACCCGGCAGATTTTATTTACACAGCACCAAATCACAGCAACAGTCGCCTCAAGGTGCTTTATACTGTAAGGTCGACCCTACAATAATACATACAGAGAAAAACCCAACAATCATATGAGCCCCTATGAGCAAGCACTTTGGCGACAGTGGGGAGGAAAAACTCCCTTTTAACAGGAAGAAACCTCCAGCAGAACCAGGCTCAGGGAGGGGCGGGGCCATCTGCTGTGATTGGTTGGGGTGAGAGAAGGAAGACAGGATAAAGAGAGACAGAGGTTAATAACAAGCATGAATCAGTGCTTAGAGGTCTGTTAACACGTAGTGAGTGAAGGAGAAATAATCTCCCCAGCGTGGCCTGGGTCTGCCCCAGGGTCTCACCCCCGACATGCCCAGAACACCTCACCTGTGAGGCTCCATCCTCTGAATCACCTCCCCATCGTGGTGGAGGAGTTTGTGTGCCTTAGTCCCAGGTGAAGAGTTCACCTTCAAGGTGGCTGTAGCTCAGGAGGTAGAGCTGGTCACCCACTGATTGGAAGGTTGGTGGTTCGATCCCTGGCTCCTCCAGCCTGCATGTCAAGCATCCTTGGGCAAGATACTAACCTGAACTTGCTCTCCGATGCGTCCATCGGAGTATGGATGTCGTTAGAAAGCACTATGTATAGAGCACGTGAATGAGGCATGTTGTATGCCTCATTCACGTGCTCTATAAGAATCAGTCCATTCCACCGTTGCCCTGTGAAGCATCAACATCATGATTACCCTGCTCGGGGAGGGTATGGCGCTCTGTGGGGACAGCCTAAAGAAGCATCATCACTGCCCACAGGAGGCGCTGTGGGGACCGGGGGTTGGATCTACATGTATTTAATTTTAGCTGCTGAAAATTGTTTAAAACTATCATTTAAAGTAGTGTGAAACTCCTCTCTAATGAAACATAAGTAGTTTCAGCGCCTTGCTTCATTCGTTTCTCTTTGTAAGTCCAACACGCTGTTTTATAACCAAATGCTCGTTTTGTTTTTATCTCTGTTTCGTGTCTGTCGTATTTCCTGTAAGAGAAATTTCTTCATTGAAACTCATGAATGTGTTAAAAATCCTCACAGATAGAAACGATGCTTCTGTAACTGTTACGCTGCTGTATAAATACAGTTTGTTGTTGTTTTCATCCTACCTCCTCCAACACGCTGACCTCTCTCCAGGCTTCTGTGACCTCGGTTGGTCATCGCTCTGATAAATATTCACTTTCTCTCTCTGCTTCAGATTGATGAGCTTCCTGAAGGAGCTGTCAAGCCACCTGCCAACAAATACCCCATCTTCTTCTTCGGGACCCATGAAACGTACGCACCTTTTTATTTTTCAGCTTGTGTTTACGAGGCAAGCAGCAGCTGCAGCGCTCGGGTCCACGGGCCGGGAATCACGATATTTGATCCGAAATAAATCCAGAGCATAAACTCAAACTGGCGTTTGGCCTCCTACGGAGGGCGGTCCGTGGAAATCGGCTGCGCAGGAGTTAAAATGTGTGTACACTCATATCCATGATATTAGCAGATTTATCGATTCATTGGCGTTTGTCTCGCTTTAACGTTCCAGATGATTTGAATTATTTACATGCTGGCTGTTTTTCTGCAGGAATTTTGACCTTTCCTCAAAACAAAACCACCAGAACTTTAATAAAACTCCAGCTGAGAAAGTTTTTAAAGTCTGTGTTTATTTACTGCAGCATATAATAAAAATAATACCAGAATGTAATTATATAGAGCATGAAAGCATATGAACATGATGCACAGACCTTACAGGTAACACAGACTGGCTTTATACTGCTGCGTAGCTTCATCTGTAAACACGTATACAGATGTTTTTGTTTATTTTCAATATTTTGTTGTACTTGTTACAAGGACAATAAAAATATTCTGATTTGTGGATCCGTCGTGTTGCTCGACACCTGAAAGATCCCTGGTTTCAACCAGATTCCTGTGATTCATAATCTCTGGAAGAGCCGCTCCATCCCTGATGAGTCATCTTTGTATATCAGGACATTTATGCTTAATAGCCACACAGTGAAGGAACTGAAAGTTTCAAATGTTCAGAGTTAAAAGATCAACATTTAAACACGGAAACAAAAAGTACTCAAGTACATGTACTTAGTTACTTTCAGTCTGGTGCTATCCATGCTCTCATCCAGTAAGATCAGCCCTGCTCATCACACATGATCACACACACTGTATATAAAAGATGGACATAGATCTGATACTAGCATTGTCTCTGGTGTCCAGCAGGGGGCGACTCCTCAGAAGTCTGAGAAATAAAGAATGAATCTTGACGTTTGTTTTGTAAATAACGGTCCGGTTGGAGTCGGGAAGGAGACGAGGATCAAAAGAGGCAGCGGGCTCCACTGTGTGGTCACGTTCAGCCGTCACGCTCTACAAGTCAAATATTTATGGAGCTTCGTTTTCACTAAACTATCAAAAATATCACCAACCGGCGATGGAGCCGTCCAGATTGTCTCCTCAGAGCCTCGTGAAAACGCCGCATGTTCATCAATGAACTTCAGATCATTCAGTAAAGCCGCTCTGGGTGTTTTTAGTTATGATAACAGAAGTAAACCTGTCCGCTTCTTCTTCTGCGTCTTTTTCAGTGCATTCTTGGGTCCAAAGGATCTTCTTCCCTACAAGGAGTACAAAGACAAATTTGGCAAATCCAACAAGAGGAAAGGCTTCAACGAGGGCCTGTGGGAGATTGAGAACAACCCCGGAGTGAAGTTCACCGGCTATCAGGTCAGTGGGCGCTGAAGCTTCAAAGAAAAGCCTTTCACAATAAACATCCTCCTTTCAGCTTTACTAATCAAACGCAGCGTTGTCTGCTCGCAGGCCATCCAGCAGCAGAGCTCGTCGGAGATGGAGGAGGGCGGGAACGCCGCCGATGGCAGCAGCGAGGGCGAAGAGGGCGACTCCGTCGAGGAGGAAGACGACAAGGAGAAACTGAAAGGAGACAAGACCGGGTCCAAACGGAAAAAGACGGCCAGCTCCAAGGTAGCGTCCTGCAGACAGGGGAGTGCGAAACGAGTCTGTGCTCGTTACGCTGCTTGTTTCAGGTTTGAGCAGGAGAGGTCATCAGCTGTGCCGCAGTAATCTGACCTGCTGGGGTCAAATATGTCTGTTAGTGTGAAAAGCTTGAATCAACATGTTCCAACGGGCTCCGACAGCAGGCTGGAAACACGTTTTTAAATGAGAGTGACTCACTGTGGAGCCTCTGCTGGACATTAGTGGAACTGCAGGTTTCGGCGCTACCTCCAGGTTTCAGCTAAAAATCTGAGATGAATCGTCCAGATTTAAAGTCTGCGGCATTATTCTCGCGTTCTCCTGCTCTCCACAAACCCAACAATAAAGCTTTGGTCAGATATTTAAATGGATTTTAAAAGAACATCAGGGAGCTCGGTCTCCCTTCATCGCTGTGAGCACACGCGGTGATGTGGTGAGTGTTGACTCACGTTACTCGCTCGGGACCTAACAGATGATCGGTTTTGTGCTGTTTGAGGAACATTTCATGAAGCAGGGCGACGTGAATGTTTGATTTGTTGATGTTAACAAACGTCTGAAATAAAATCAGCTGATATCTGATGGATGCTGCAGAGGATCACGTGAAAGCCGCGTCGCAGACATCGTTTGAATCTCACGGCTAAATATTTTTTTAATTGCTCAAAATGAGTCTAAACCTTCATCTTTTGCCCTTCATTCACCCAGATGTTTGCCGCCCCCGCAGCAGCGTCTCCGACCTTCCCCGTGTTTTTCACGTCCTCCGTCTTTTGTTTGACCTTTATTCTGGAGGAAAGCTCTCCCTCCCTCTCTCTCTGTGTTACTGTAGTCATGTTTAAGCTGCTGTAAATGGAGGCAGGTTGAAAAAGTCACTCGCATCCTGCTCTTCACTTAGCAACCACAGTTGCCTAGCAACTGGTCTCCATTACACACGGCACATGTGGTGCATCCGAAGGAATGTGCTGTGCATCCGGGAGCAGCGTGTGTGTGTGGTGTACATGTTTAGACATCTTTGTGAGGACAACACATTGGAAGGCTAGTCCAGGTCCCCACAAGTTTGAGACTCGAAATGTGGTTTTAGTGTCAGGGTTACAGTTAAGTTTAGGGTAAAGGTTTGGATTAGGCGTTCATTTTTGATGGTTAGGTCAGGAGCTCGAGAAGGCATTATTAGAGATGGCACGATACCACTTTTTTATGTCCGATACCGATATCATAAATTTGGATATCTGCCGATACCGATATGAATCCGATATAGTGTTTTTTAATCAACAAAACTGTTTTTTAAATATCTTGCTGCATTTTGTATAAGTTCATACTCAAGTTTAAAACAACAACTACACTAAAGCTATTCTGTTATACCTGTATGCAAAAAAAATATTTCATAGTTCAGCAATACTGATCAATCTAATAAACTTAAACCTACACCATCCTCCCTATTCTGGTATTTTAAAGAGTACTTAGCATAAATATTAAGCAACCTAACTAATAGGGTTCCAACTCCCAGCAACAACAAAAATAAATAAATAAAAAATAGGGAACCACCCCTCACGCTCCACCTCATGATGCTTAATCGACGTAATCAACCTTAATTTGATGCAGTGTGAAAAAAATGCACAGAAATCAATTATTTTTCAAGAAATATTAAATAGATTCAACATCTTTCTTCAACAAAATTGCAGACTGCACAGATGGTACCTTCCCAAAGGAAAAAGTACTATAGCTTACTAGGGTATATATATTAGACTTAATAGTCACTATATACAGTAATTGACTTCTATTCATTTTGCATCAAATTAAAACTTTGAGTGTCAGATAATTATTTATTAAAAGCTCGACATTTTAAATGAGAATAAGAAAGAAAAGTATGTCTTTGTGCCCCCTTTTCCCTGTTCATGCCCTATCGGCCCCCCTGGCTAAACTTTGCTAGATCCGCCCCTGCACAGTTACCAGCGTCAGCTACGTAGAAAAAGATCCTCGAGTAGAAAGTAATATTAAATACATTCTAACAGCAGCTGATCAAGCTTAAACGTGCTGCTGTTGTTCAGCCGCTGGTTTCCTCTTTCTGGTGCAAAGTGGGCCAAAAGCAAACTAGAGACACGGACTCGCGACAGAAAAGCCGATCAGCTGATCGTTAAGCAGTTTCATGATTGAAGTAGCAGCAGGAGAGGCAGTCGCTCCATATATCGCTTGTTAAGCTTAACGCAGGAATGCTTTACAAACATTCAGAGATGGACTTACACACGTGCTTTACTTCTCTCGGGGATAACTTTATCGGAGATGAAATGCCGGGTTGCTAGCGAAGCTCCACATGCTATCCAGACCACCGACAGGTCCCGCATGCCACAGCCGCTCTATCACGTGATGCATACTGCTCCGACGTGCTAACGTTCTGAGGTGAGTTACGGCGTGTTGCAAGTTTTGTGAGGTGCTTTCGTGATATTTAATGGATCGGATTACATTTTTTATTTTTCTCCGATATCCGATCCAGTAATTTAGGTCAGTATCGGACCGATACGTAATATCGGATCGGTCCATCTCTAGGCATTATGTCAATGAGATGTCCTCATTAAGATATGAAAACGAGTGTGTGTGTTAATCAGATGGGGACAAAGAAACAGAAATGAGCTCATATTAAAGCTAAAATCATGTTTTCAGGTCTGGACTTTGACTCAGCTCATATCTAACTTTATATAAATGGCCTGTATTTGTATAGCGCTTTTCTAGCCCTCAAGGACCCCACAGTGCTTTTTCACATCCAGTCATCCACACACAGGTGATGGCAGCTACATTGTAGCCACAGCTGCCCTGGGGCGCACTGACAGAGGCGAGGCTGCCGGACACTGGCGCCCTCTGACCACCACCAGTAGGCAAACATGGGGCTGCATGCCAAGGATATTTGGCATGCAGCCAGGAGGCAGCCTGGGATCGAACCACCGACCTTCTGATTAGTGGCTGACCTGCTCTGCCACCTGAGCTACAGCCACCCCACTATACAACGCAGTTACATAGTTGCAGAATTAGAGATGATTCCCTGTGAGCAGCACTTGGTGACAGTGGGAAAGAAGACGAACAGGAAGTGACCTCTATCAGAACCGGGCTCCGGGAGGGGCTGTCACTGTGATTGTTCTTTGAGTTTTGTTTTTGCTTTGTATCTGTTATGTCACACAAAGAATTTCATTCATTTCTCTTCATAACCTGATTCATCACTTCTATTAAAATTAGTTGTTTGAGCAGACCTGCCGCTGCAGGCTGCAGCAAGTCTTTGTGGAGCATACAGCCTAATGTTATGTTGTATGCTCCACAACACAACCAACAAAGATGTCCCTCAAGTGTTTCCACTTCTTTGAGCATTTCCTCACATTCATTCATTCGGCAGTCTTCCTCCAGAAATTGGCCTTTGTGGATTTTCACTTTACATATTGCATGTCTGTTTCTGGCGTAGGGTTTCAAAGGGGTTTGCAGTGAGTTGGGTTTTTTTAACCTTCCTGATCCGAGGCTTTTAAAGATATTTGCTCTGATGTTTGGTTGTCCGGTTGAACTGCTCTATGAGCTGAATGTCTTTAACTATGTGTAGTTTGTCTGCTGATGCTCGTTTTCCTGCCTCAGAAATCCTCAAAGCTGTCGAGGATCTCGTCTGGAGAGGACGACCTGGGGAAAGACGAGAAGGATGATGACCAGAAGAGCGGCTCGGAGGGAGGGGACCCTGACAACGACCTCATGCAGAACACCACTGACAGTAAGGTGGGAATAAAAGATGTTAGCACTCAGAGGCAAGAAAGAGGTTCGAGTTATGCATCCAAACTGATAAACAGGGTTTCAGTTGGAAGTGTGCGTTTCAACCCAAACCAAGTTGTTTTTAACCCGTTTTAAATCACTGGGAAACACTGTACACGAATAGAAAAGAACAGAAAAGATTTGTTCTATACATCCTTGGTACAAATTCAAGAAGCCTTCAAATATAAATGCAGACGATGCATTTACCTCTGCTGCTGTGTTTGATGACCGTTCCTCCCTGCTCCACATCAAACAGCTTTTTGATGACTGGGTCAGTTATAAGAGAGTTTCTCTGCCACCGTTTGTGGCACATGAATATTTTTCACTACTCGTGGGCCGTACCTCAGGGAATCCTAAGAAGATATTGAGGAAAAAGGCTGTGGGGCTCTCATTCAGGAGCAGATTGGACGAGCCTCCAGGTCGGAGATCCACCAATTGGACTGGAGCCGTCCCTGGTTTTTGTTGCCAGTTACTCTTCAGGTTGTGGTTGGAAATGCGCCCTCCACTGCAGCGTCAGTTTTTCTCGCTGGATGCTCTGGATTCTTACCGCTGTGCCCTCGCCGCTTGCATCGCCAAACCAGTGGCTGATCCCAGCGGCTGGAGAGCAGACAAAGTGTTTGCTGTGAGTCTCACTGCGACCAGCTCGCGCTGACATGTTTTTGTTGGATTGGCCTTCTGAACATTCGCTCCTTTGCCCATAAATCTCGCCCTTAATGAACTTTTAGCCTGAGGTCATCGAATCAAAACCTTTCACTCCCTCACACTGGTTTCAGATCCTGTTGCACCCGGACTGTGGAGTGCACTGCGGAGTTTGGACTCTGTGGAGACTTTTAAGAAGCAGCTAAAGCTTTATTCCACGAAGCTTTTAATTAGACCAAGGCTTAAATGCTTTTATGAGACATTTATGACTGTGTTGTGTTTTGCAACCAGCAATCCAATGTGGTAGCCAACATAGCTGTTCAGCTTTCTTTGTACACTCCATGTGTAGCTGGGTATTGGTCTGACTGCACTGTGCCAAGTGTAAAGTTTGGTGTAGGGTCGGAGTTCAGGAGCTGGGCTCGGCCCTCTACTTCTAATGAAGTCTTCATGCTTTAGCAATCAGAGACACTTTGGACAATTTCATGCTCCCAACTATGTGTGGACGGTTTGGGGATGGCCACTTCCTGTTCCAACATGACTGCGCACCAGTGCAAAAAGCAGGTCCATAAAGACTTGGATGAGCCAGACTGGTGTGGTTGACTGGCCTGCACAGAGTCCTCACAAATGTGCTCCCGCAACAATGGTCAAAAAGCCAATGGATTAGACATGAATGTGCTGAATGTGAAAGTGCCTGAGACGAGTCTGCTTTAGCTTTTCTGAACACGCTGTCTTTTCCTTCCTCAGAACCAGCTGCTCTTAGAGGAACACTAGAGGGGAAATCGTTGCGCGTAGCTGCGACGTTGGCACGGTGACCCCACGACATGATTTCTCATCAGCACCACCTGCTGGCTGCCATCGACACCTCCACTTCCTGTTCTTCAGTGTGTGTTTGTATGAAAGATGCACCCTTACTGATGCTGGTATCAGCCTCCACGTTGGTACCAGGCTTGAGACTGGGCATTACGTCACACGGGTTATTTCTCAGCACTCTCACTTAATCCCAGGAGAAGCCTCGAAAATCAACGGCTGAAGGTTGTAATTAGTTTCATGCGATGATTTGAAGGATATTTTAAGTGGCATTAAGTACATGTAAACCTTTAGGAGCTTTGATACCATAATGTGTGTTTTTAATGGAGCTTTATTCTTGATTTGATTTGTTTCTACTCGGCCTGAGGCGACAGTGATGTGTTTTAATTTACTGTGTTTAAGCTTCAGTAGCTGATTTAGGAGCGTAAAGTTTTAGCTTTAGTCCGAACCGTGAACCTCGTCACAGACGGACACGCAGATCTGAGCAACAGCTGCGTTAGCCAATCGGTGTTTGTGATGTCATCACAGAGCGCTCTCCTGCCAACATCGACAACATTTAAAAACCACCGAATATAAATAAATATTTTTTTGTGGTTCAGCGTGTTAATAATAAAAACTTGGATTAGTTACAAAGTGACTGTAAAATATGAACAAATTATTCTTTCGACTATGCAAAAATGAAAAAGTCAAACTAAGCACGTGTTTAAAGATATTTATCAATCAAACCTATAAAGTTAAAGATTTCCTCTATAAATGTGTCTGTTTGAGGGGAAACTGGCAGATAAAAGAAGGCTGCTTTAGACAAACAAGAATAAATATGCCATATTAATTTCTTCACAACAGAAGACGTAGGTATCAGGTAACACCAGCAAGAAAAATATTACTTTTAAACTGTGACAGGAAGTGTGAGCGTGTTTGCACACGTGTGGAATAAATCGGGTCTCCAGTACAGATCAGGCAGCGACCGCGTGCACAGTAAGGCACCTGTCGTTGCTCAGGTGAGCTGGCCAGGTGCTGTGAATGCTTATTGGTTGTGTTAGCATATTTTCGATGTTGCTGTCCGACTCGTCGAACTGCTCACGTTGATCTCTGCACGTCTTTTGATGACATCAGCAGCAGGGCTCTCTAAATCCTAAATGCTGATTGGCTGAAGCCGATGTTGTTCCAGAGGTGTGATCCAGATGTTGACCACAGTTAAAATGTTCTGTGTTGGTGTTATTGTGGAGGTAGCTAACAGCCCAGCAGAATGAACCTGCTGAAAATTCACAAAAGCACAGAAAAACTCAAAAGTTTCGGCCGGCTCGCTTCGATCTGACTGCACCTTCCGAACAATCAGCAAACAGAGTCAGCTGTTCGTACTGACCCGACCGTCCGAGCTCGCTTTATTCAAAAGGAAACCCCGGTGCAGTCTGACGACAGAGCTGAGCCGTCTGGATTTATTTATTGCTCTGCTGTAGCTAACCAGCTGCGCTCTGTAACCGCAGCGTGGTTTTTGTGGAATTGAATCCATTTTAAAGGATGAATGTAAACAATGGTTAATGAAAGCTAGGCTGACTAAAGCAAACCCAGTATAAGCATTTCTGTCGCGCTGTGCCGGTAACGGTAAATGTCTCGGCACATTCAGCGTTAGTTCAAGTTTTTTTTATATCAACAAAAAGCTGTAGGCTTCACTGAAACGTCTGTGACTGAAATCAGTGAGAGCTCAGAGGTAACACAACAACATGACCCGTCTGTGTGTTTCTGTGGGTGTCATTCAGGCTCCAGAGTGAACAAACATGATGTGAAACGCCCAGATTTATCTCCTCACACGCTGACGCAGTGCTTGTGTTTTATGTTTGTACGCTCAGGCCTGTAAGTTATTGGATCATTTTGCCTCTGCACATCGCAGACTGAGCAGTTTGGAATAAGCTCCTCCCTTTTTAACAACAGCTTTTGTCTGATTGGCTGCAGACTGTATGAGTGAGGGACTCGGACTCATGAGACCACAATCTCCAAATTAAACGATAAGACCCGAGACGCCGACTGACACCATAAGTGTTACTGACCTCCCCTTTTCTCATAGACGTCTATCAGATTGGAGAGATGTCGCCCCCTGGTGATTGTTGGAGAGAATGCAAGTTTAATTCACCCTTGAGTTAAAGCTGCCGTCCACTGTGGTGTGTGTGAAACTGCAGAGCTTGTGTCCACAAACTTACGGTCCTGACCTGCCTCCTGACTAACTGCTGAAAAATGACTTTTTACATGTACTACTTCCTGTAGTTTGTCGCACACAGTAGAAACACAGTAGAAACACAGTATTGGTGCATCTGTGCTTGCTCTGCGACTTGGATGTGATCACAAGGTTCTGAGAACTCGTCCAGAAACGTCACCTGATATAAATTCGGCCCGCTGATATCCAGCATACCTGCTCAGTTTAAATCAGGTGAACTTTTTTGTCGTACCGACCTGTTTCTGGTCCACGCGTCTCCTGCGATGCACGAGGCTC
Source organism: Astatotilapia calliptera (assembly GCF_964374335.1). Lineage (NCBI taxonomy): Eukaryota > Metazoa > Chordata > Actinopteri > Cichliformes > Cichlidae > Astatotilapia > Astatotilapia calliptera. The sequence continues at coordinate 40,363,480 of NC_137422.1, forward strand.
TGTTTAACGTGCTGCAGACCTTTGACCTTTGACACGCTGTCCCAGACACCAAATACCTGAACGCTCGGCGCTTGTTCACAGCGAGTAGTCCAAACCGCAGAGGAGCAGATTAACGACTGGCCTCGTGCTGTGGGCGTTTGGTCCATTGTCAGCGTCTTCTTCCAGCCACCTGATGGCGTTTGCTTCCGCCCGGCAGGGACACGACCTTTTACAGAGACCTGGACATTCTAGCTCATGAGGTATCCAACCAATCTTACCTCCATCTCTGAAACTGCATCCTGCCACTTAAAGAACATCTCCAGACTCGAGCCAGTGCTCTCAGACTTTCAGCCTCTGCAGCTGAAACCTCTATTCATGCCTTTTATCGCCTCCCACCTGGACTACTGTAACGATGCCCCGTTCGGTCGGCCAATCACAGCCCTAGATGAGTTCTGCAGTACGTTCAAAACTTCTCAGCCCCACCCATATGAGCCTCCACTGGCTCACAGTCAGTTCTGCATCTCCTTTAAACCCCTCTCCTCGCCGACACCCCAGCCTGGACACCGCGGTGTGTCTGCGAGAACAGCCACGCTGATCCCTCGACTGAGTTGGACCTTCTTCACCGTCTTCCTCGGAGTTTGGACCTGGAAACGTTGATGACTAAGCAGACAGGTGGACCCGCTCTCAGAACCTTTGAGTCACACCTTGTGCGACAGGTCAGGTGTGTTCCTCCAGGTGTACGTCATACTCACACAGTGTAGATAACCATCAGACAGTATTTATACTGACTGCACAGACCTACCTGTACACATCACTCATGATCACCTGTCACTGTGTACAAATGCATTTGATAAGACCCATATATATATATATATATATATATATATATATATATATATATTTATATATATATATATATATATATATATAAATATATATATATATATATATATATATATATATATATATATATATATTTATATATATCTATATTTATATATATATATATATATATATATATATACACACACACACACACACACACACACACATATATATATATATATATATATATATATATATATATATATATATATGTGTGTGTGTGTGTGTGTGTGTGTGTATATATATATATATATATATATATATATATAAAAATATAGATATATATAAATATATATATATTTATATATACACACTCTCCTAGCGTCTATGATGTATGTCGGGTTTTGCGGTGTACTGATCACTCTAGTTGTAGCTTGAAATAGGTTTCTGTTTTTTTACCTGGATAATTATGGGAGTGGTTTATGGAATATTCAGTGTCAAACATTAGCCATCCACACTATATGTTACTCTTTTATGTAACCAGAAAAAGATGAATGGAAATACATAGATAAATGTATGGAGTGTTGTGCACAACCGGGTTACACATTGTAACTCCGTATTAACTCTTATCTGTATATTTGACTTTGGTTGTAGAGTGTAGGAGCGCTATTCTACTCGGGCCGCTCTAGAAAACAGCTCATCTTTTTATGGAGAAGTGACACATCCGTTCCTCTGTGTACCTGTGAAATAGATCACTGTATAATTCAAAGCTTTTTATAGTGGCATGCTCTGCTGTTGTACTCGCCATCCATCCAAGTGTCGGCTGGTTCTTCTGTTTAACCTCTGAGCATCCATCAGACCGGCAGAGGTGACCCTCGCGTCACATCCACGTAACACGGTGTGGAAACTGGGAAACCTGACAACAGACGACGTCTGGGAGACCCGAGCCGGTTTCTTCATTCTGACGAGCCGTTCGAACGTTTTCCCTTTCAGATTGTTTCGTTTCTTCACAAACTGTGACATGTGTTCCAAGTAGGTGAAGATTCTTTAAAAACCCCATCCCTGCAAACCCACCTCTGAAAACTACCACACAAAGAAAGTAACTGGGATTATCCTCTCCACACCAGTAGACTTTCTTCTTCTTCCAGTCCTCTCCACCTCCTCCTGTCCCAGCTTCCTCCTCTGCACGTCCTCCTTCACTACATCCATGAATCTCCTCTGAGGTCTTCCTCTCCTCCTGCCTGGCAGCTCCAACTTCATCCTCCACCCTCCCTTCTCTGCACACGCTCAGACCATCTCAGCCTCTCTGATTCTGAGTCGTCCCTCTGATGGACTCATTTCTGATTTAGGACTTCCACCTCTCCAGACTACTTCCTGTTTAAAAAAAAAAGGTGGAGGAGGATCAGGCTGACAAACTCATTAAGTTAAGCCCGTGTTACCCCTAACAACTCAGTTTTTGACCCGTGGGTCTACGGCCATCCTCCCCGCTGTGAGTTTGAGGCCAAGCGGCGCCGGTTGGCGTCGGGACTTTGACCCTGCTTATAAAAATATGGGAGTGTTTTTGTCTCTGCCAATCAGGAGACTAAAATGAATCATTCTGACATCAAAAACTTTTTCTTGTTTTTGCTTTTTTTCAAAACACATTAGATGATGATGATGATGATGATGATGACCTCCTGGGTTAACTCACAGAGACTGAGGTAACTCTGCAGATGACCTGGTGGATGCTCAGAGGTCAGCGTCATGTTGCTGTTAGCGAGTGAACCTGAAGGAAACGGACGCCTCTGTTTCCGTTGGCTTGTCTGTATTCCCGAAGGTGACCTGGACCGCGTCCACCCTCAGAGGAGACGGGCGGTGTCATCTTTTATTTTGAAGTTGCCAAATCCTCCTTCGACCGAATCAAAGACGACGCCTGACCGCTCGGTCTTTTAACTCCCGTTGCCTTTGCTTTGCTCCCACTCCTGTTGTCATCAGATATAGACTGTTTATTTTCCCACGGCGGGTCGAGACATCCTCTCTGCGCGAACTCGTCTCTTCCTCTGTCGGTGTTTCTTTCCGATCTTTGTTAATGCTCGTATTTGGAATATGTTTTGCATTTTAAAGGTTTGTAATTTACTGTAAACTGTTTTTGCTGTTTATGGACAAAACTTTTACAAAATAAACTCATTGGAATGCAGAGCCCGTCTGTTTCCTGTTCACACTCACCAAAATAAAAGCACCTTTCTGACCTCCTTGGCTGTCTGTGTTACTGAGGTCTCACACTTCTGCCTTTGATTTCAGTCTTTTCTTTTTTCCCTTTGGTTCCAGTGTACGTTTACTTGCTTCAGTTTAGTTTTTTGGTTTCAGCCAATCTGTATGAGACATCCAATCAAAATTATAATCCTAAAATTACACAAATTAAAAGAAAATAAAAATATTTAAGCTCTGTTTAAACCGGCTTTTTTAAATTCATTTTTGTGTGTATGGAATGATCTTTTAATAGCAGGATCTGTAAGTCTGCTGTAGTTTGTTCACAGGTGTGTTAAATGTGCATCAGTCACACCTCAGAGCTGCTTCTCTGTGAAGTTTAACTCTTTATATTGTCACATTCATCAGAGCTGCAGAGAGCTCAGCTGCTTCTTCCTCTGGATTATAAAACCTTTTCCCGATGAACATCACAGCATCTTACTGCTGCTTTTTCATCCTTCATCTGTTGGATTAAAGAACATGAAAAGCAGCCACAGGTGTGATCTCAGCCTGTATTCAGGTTTACTTAAACGAGACCTTTATTATCTGAATATCTAATAACGGTTCACCTTTTGGAGCAAAATTTGGTTGATTTTAGGCGAGATGCTGAGTACTTATACTGTGAGACATTATAAGACCTCCAGTCAGAGGCAAACTGCTCACTGTCTGTTTTGTAGGCCACATTAAGAAAATAAAAAAGTACATTTTTCCTTGTACATTTTCTGTTCCTTCCTCTTAAAAAATACTGGGGGTTTTTTTCTAATGAATTTGCCAGTTTCTTGTAAATCTTGTAAAGTGTAAATTTGATATTCGACCCCGCCCCCACGTGACACCGCCCACTGTACTGTTGCCTTTGGTCCTGTGCCCATCACCGTGGTCCTGGTACTCCGCTGTTTCTGTGTTCTCTTTGTTTTCGATGCGCATGCCCTGTCTGCGCAGTCTGTGCACAGCGCTGATCCCCTGTAGTATGCGCGCGCTCACGCATGCGCAGCGCTCCTCCGTAATCCGGCGCTGAGAGGGAAGGACTCTGGGTTTAGCAGCGGCTCCCCCGAGCAGCAGTTTTAACAGAACTCCCGCCTTCCTGGATTCTCTGCCGTCCGGCTCCGAGTCGCGGGCAGAGTTTGGACAATGGCCGATAAAGAGGGTACGTTTAACGGCCGCTGCTCGGCGCCGAAAAACTGCTTTGGCCTGTTTTCCGAGCGCGCCGCTTTGTGCGCGCAAACTCTGTTAGGGTCTCATGTTAGCATCACATGCTAATATCAGAGCTGTCAGCGCGAGCTTTCCCGGGTTTAAAGCCTCCGTTTTTAAACACGAGCGCGTTTGAACGCCCAGTCTTTGAGTTCGGTATGACGTCAGATCTCCAAACTGACCCGGTTTGACGTTAATGAGCTGTTGCCTCACCACGAACAGCAGCTCCTCTGTTAGTCAGCACGCACACAGCTGGAGTCTGTTTCCTGCACGTGAGGCTGGTCAGGACTCCTTGAGCAAGCCACTTTGACTGAACCCCAAACTGCTCCAGTCCAGGTCCACTCTGCTTCCCCGGTAACGTTTCATACATGAAAGTGCTGTGAAGGCGGCATCACGTGATTATTAATCAGATAATCAATCAATCAGATTTTATTGTCAGCACCTTTCAGTCCGGTCAGAGCCGACAATAAATCAGAGTAAAATCATTATGCAGTAATAAGCGATTTATAATAACTTAAAAAGAGCACAAAAGCAACACTTTCAACGTTTAAATAGTTTGAGCAGATTAAGACTACATTTAGAAACTAATTCAGTAAAAACTAATGTGTTAAGAAACGAGGCAGATGCATAATAAAAATAGAGTAAAATATACAGTAATTTGACTACTGTAATGAGTAAATAATAAAATAACTGAGGTAAAAAATGGAAACTGCTTATTAAATCAGAATTTAAAATACAGTAAAAGTAAACAGTAATCCACAGGCTGACTGAAGCCTGGAGATGTTTAAGCTCAAAGATTTCAGGTATCAAAGTCTCCAAAGGTGTTAGCCGTGCAGGTCGGAGCTTCATACCTCTCCTCTTGGTCCCAGTGACGAGTCGGGCAGCAGAGTTTCGGTCAGCTGGTGTAAAGCCTCCTTACTTTGAGCCGACAGCGGTCAGTGAAAGCATCAGTTCCTCAGAGCGTGTCCCAGTCCTGCCGGCTCTTCTCCCAGATCACGAAACACCTCACCACATCTCTAAAGCTGGGACGCCGTTCAGAGGAAGCTCATTTCTGTTGTTTGCATTCTCGATGGTGTTGTTTCAGTTGCTGCCTGCAGCTCGTGGTCACAGGTGATCAGGTGATGGTAGAAACCTTCACAGGTCTCTCCTCCTCACAGCAGGCTGATCCATCACTGGGCAGTAACACTCGGGAGCGATCCACTGTTTTATTGTCACCAAAGTGCTTGCTCATAGGGGGTCATATGATTGTTGGCTTTTTCTCTGTATCTATTATTGTACGATCTACTGTACAATATAAAGCACCTTGAGGCGACTGCTGTTGTGATTTGGCGCTATATAAATAAAGGCGCTATATAAATAAGAAGTTGCGGGAAATTCCGCAGAAAAAGGGGAAAACTCCAAAACATCAGCAGGATGGCATCATGACATAGACACAGACTTTATTTCATCCCACACTGGGGAAATTCACTTTTCACATCAGCAGAAGGGACACGAAGAAAAGGTGAATTAAAGAAGTGTTTGAAACATTAATAAGAACAATACTATACAGTGTACAGATGATTACTGAATACAGTAAAATACATATAAGAAAAATCTTAAGCACAGTGGGAGTGACGATAATTCTAATGTGAGATTTAACAGCTGATTTGTGTAAACGTACTGTGTTTCGTGTGTTGGACGATCTGATTGGACCAAAACATCTTCATCTTTTCTATACATACCGTTATTTCTTTTTAAAGAGTTTCTCTTATTAATGTCTTTTTAAGGCAGTTGTAAAAATGTGGTCAAAGACTTGCAGAACAGGAGCAGATGTCTGCAGCTCACATACAGTCAGGATGAGACGCGTGTACCTGTGTCTCACCTTGTGGTCTCTCTGAAGTGTACGACGATGCGGTGGAGGAGCGGGTCATCAACGAGGAGTACAAGATCTGGAAGAAGAACACGCCCTTCCTGTACGACCTGGTGATGACGCATGCGCTGGAGTGGCCCAGCCTGACGGTGCAGTGGCTCCCGGATGTCAACAGGTAAAAGAAGGCTGCTCAGGTGTGTGCGAAGCTGCTGCTTTATTGGCTAGTTATGGTGACGGTTCAACTCGGCGCTCTCCACAGGCCGGAGGGAAAGGACTACGCGGTCCACAGGCTAGTTTTAGGGACGCACACGTCAGACGAGCAGAACCACCTCGTTATCGCGAGTGTCCAGGTTCCAAACGACGACGCCCAGTTTGACGCGTCGCACTACGACAGCGAGAAAGGAGGTAAGGAAGGGCATGTTTATGTGCTGGTTACAGTTACTTCCTGTCTGAAAGGGAGGGGTTTAGCAGATCTGTGCACTCACACTGTGTTGTTGTGTCTCCCAGCAGGTACGTTGATGCTTTGTTCAGGTGTGCTGAAGGTGCGCCACTCCCACAGGTAGCATTAGTGTTTTAGCGTGCCGCTGAGCAGCTTTCGGGTACAGTAGGTCAGGACACGGCGGTCATGCCGCTGTCGCCTGTTCCTCTCCATCTGAGCGTTATTGATCTTTCAGAGTTCGGCGGCTTCGGTTCCGTCAGCGGGAAGATCGAGATCGAGATAAAGATCAACCACGAAGGCGAAGTGAACCGAGCGCGCTACATGCCCCAGAACCCCTGCATCATTGCCACCAAGACTCCCACCTCCGACGTGCTGGTCTTCGACTACACTAAACACCCGTCCAAGCCAGGTGAGGTCGCCGCCCGGCTGCTCGCTACATGCTAAAATCAAACGCCCTCACGCATCATGACGAGGCATGTGTGTGTGCGTTTCAGATCCCAGCGGGGAGTGTAATCCTGACCTAAGACTGAAAGGTCACCAGAAAGAAGGATATGGCCTTTCCTGGAATCCAAACCTCAGCGGCAACCTGCTCAGCGCCTCCGACGACCACGTACGTGACATCATCGTTTAGCTTCAGTACACGAACTGAAGAAGGGTCCCTGTGAGGGTCAAGTTTAAGGGTTTAGAAGTCACACAGGCCGACAGCAGGACATTACCAGGATGCTCAATGTCAGATTTCAAACTAAAATACCTAAAATTCTTTTATAAAAGGCCAGCTTTTCAAAATAAAAGCTTCCAGTTTCTTATTGGATGCTGTCAAGACTTTTGGGACTTTCAGAATAAAGGCCCTTTTAATTTTAAAAAGTTGATAAGATCAAAAATATTTCTGTCTTTCATCAATTTTCCAAGGAAAAAAATTCCAGAGCGAAAGTAGCAGGTGCTTCTTCCGGTGAGCCAAACATTTCGTCCCGGTCACGCGGTGACGTACAGAAGTCGTCTCGTTATTGCTGCTCAGTCCCGTTAACGAGTGGATTTTCCCACTGATGGTCACAGTTGACACTAAACTCTACATGTAGTCATTCAGAGGAATAAGAACGATCGTCTTTGCTTTTATCATCTGAAGACGAATGCAGTTACGGAACAATTAAATATTTCATGTTTGTTTGCTCATAAAACTTCCACATGCCCCGCCTCCTCTTCCTCTCAGACCATCTGCCTGTGGGACATCGGGGGCGGTCCAAAAGAAGGGAAGATCTTGGACGCAAAGACCATCTTCACGGGCCACACGGCGGTCGTGGAGGACGTCTCCTGGCATCTCCTCCACGAGTCACTTTTTGGCTCCGTCGCCGACGACCAGAAGCTGATGATGTAAGTGATCGTTAAAGGTGGTGGTTGTTTCTAACTGTGCGATCAAACCTGCTGGCTCTGACCCGCCTCCAACCATCCTCAGATGGGACACGCGCTCTAACAACACGTCCAAAGCGAGCCACTCGGTGGACGCTCACACCGCCGAGGTCAACTGTCTGAGCTTCAATCCCTACAGCGAGTTCATCCTGGCCACCGGCTCTGCCGATAAGGTAGAGGACACACCCACCTGCTCCTGTCATCGTAAGAATAAAGTTTTTTCTATTACTCGTATATGTTGAGGTGTGTGTGCTTTTCTTCCTGTCAGACTGTTGCATTGTGGGATCTGAGAAACCTCAAACTGAAGCTTCACTCCTTTGAGTCACACAAAGATGAAATTTTCCAGGTGAGACCTGAAAGTGTTTGTGAGGCTTCGTCGGTGACTCACACGTGATCGGAAAAATGATGGCGAGGCCTTCCTGTCCTTTTTATTAGGTACAATGGTCTCCTCACAACGAGACGATCCTGGCATCCAGCGGCACCGACCGGCGTCTCAATGTCTGGGATCTCAGGTAATGCCTCGCTGTCAGGCGGAGCTTCAGATCAGGGCGGGGCTTGAGACAATGACACTAATGTATTTTTATTAAAAATACTGATATCGATTTGTGTCGTTTTAGCAAAATTGGGGAGGAGCAGTCTGCAGAGGACGCTGAAGACGGCCCGCCAGAGCTCCTGGTAGGTGATGATGTCAGCGTCACGTCTTTAGGTGACACTCGCATGTCTTTATTCTGATCACATGATCATGGCTGACCTAAAAAACAAACATGTTTTAGTTCATTTTGACCTTTCGATGAGACAAGTGCGCTTACTCAGATACTGTGACGTAAGCAGAGAGTGTTCGAGTGCTTCAGGTGTGATCAGCAGGTGCATCATTTTCCTGTCAGAACAAAGCCCCGCCTCTCTAACCTGTCATTGCTGATCTCCATCAGTTCATCCACGGCGGCCACACGGCAAAGATCTCAGACTTCTCCTGGAACCCCAACGAGCCCTGGATCATCTGCTCGGTGTCTGAGGACAACATCATGCAAGTGTGGCAGATGGTGAGCGCGCACGCACACAGACGCACACAGACACACACAGACACACAGTGTGTGACGGTAACAGATCAGATGAAGTGGTGGGTGATGCGACAGCAGCAGCTTGGAGTTCTGACATGGAAATGTCATTTCGACTTGTGAAAGCCGACTTCAGGAAAACAGAATATCGTTTCACTCGCGCCAAAGACCAAAACATCTGGAAGCTCGTTCGGAGATGTTTCAGAAACGGTGTCACGAGCACGCCAACGGTCGTTTTGATTTCAAGAACATCAGAACGTCGGCTGTCTGATCCTCCAAACAAAGATTGATTTATTTAAACCTACTCGGGGTGCGGTGATGGTTTGCGAGGTTTTGGAGGGAGGCTGAGTGTGATGCAGGATCCGTGCTGAAAACTAACAGAGACACTGGGAATGTTGTCTTACTGGAGCCGTCCCGGTTGTAGCGTTCAAGGTAGGGCTGGGCGATATGGCCCAAAATCAATATCACGATAAATTGAGCAGTTAACCTCGATAACGATAAATGGACGATAACCACCCCAAGTGCCAAAAAAACAAACGTTTTTTGTTTTCTTCATTTGATGGGGCTGTGGCAGGCAGCATAGTTCCTCCAGTTATTTTGATAATATTATTCCCCCTAGACCTATTCATTGCAATTATATTATTACCACTTTAAAGGACTGTAAAATGTCACTGAAAATAAATGAAGACAATAGTAGTAAGTACTTTTAGTGGTTAAGATTTATTAACTGAACAAAATAAAAAGTGTAGGATACAATATGTAACCATGCTCTCTAAAAAATGTGTATCCCTTGTAAACAAAATAGTTTAATAATAAATATGTTTCACATTGGCTATTCACAAAGTAAACAATGATTGTGCAAATGTAATGCCATCATGGACAAAGGCCTATCTCTGCTAAGGCCTTGAGGTACTATAACTTGTAAACAAATAATGTCACAAACACAAATGTCAATTAAACACAGAAAAAACTATAATAAATACTAAGCACTGCCATGTGACTCGTGAAAACTATAAACTCTTAAACAAAAACATTAAATAGTGCTGTTTGCAAAAAACTTCAATAGAACACTGATAGTTAAAATTGGGCTTGAACATTTTTTTTGTTAACAAGCGTCTCCTCTTCCTCCTCCACCAGCTCTACCTCCGTCGCTGCTGCTTCAACATTTAAATCGTCCTCCATTTGTTCACCCGTGTCTCGTCTTGTTACAGGTAGTAGAGTCATGTGACTCCACCCCGTCAAGTCTGTAACGTAGCACAGCGTCTTAAAGGGACATGAACATCGCCAACCTGCACATGCCTTTTCTTTTTTTTTTAAATACCGAATTTACCGACATGGGCAAAATGACGTCGATGAGAGTCATAAATATCGGTAACGATAAATTTTTGATATATCGCCCAGCCCTAGTTCAAGGCCTCGATCAGCTCATCAGCTCCGTGGTCACAGCGCTGTAGCTACTGTGCATTCTGGGCTGAGCTGTGCAGCGTCACAAAGCTTTGCCTCGGTCGCAGCTTGTGCATCACTGCAGCAGAAGCACATCTCTGCATAGTGACAGTTCTTATGATTTAAACAGGCAAATGTTCAATCTACAGGCAAACAACAGTGAAAGCCAGATGTTTCCCCCGTTGTGTCGATATCAGTCCACACCTACACAGCATGTCAACAAACTGTGAAAAAAAACCACAGAAAAAAATAAATGAATGGTTGCTGATCAGGGTTTCTATGCATTAGTATTTACAAAGGGTATGTTGTGACGTACCTTCAAAATTACAGCGGTCCCTCACTATAACGCAGCTGTGCTGTTTCACTCATTTCTTTTTTCATTGCCTTTTTTTGTATACAGCGCATTGTCAATCTCCTCCGTGCCATCTCTCCTATACAGTACAGTGTGACTCTAAAGACACTAACCATCGCACAAAAAGTTGGACTTAGGGATGGGTATCGTTTAGGTTTTATCCGATACCGGTGCCAAATCGGTACTTTTGAAACGGTGCCGGTGCTTAAAGAATGGAGAACACAAAATTGGTCCAAAAACCTCTCATGTTCAGCTGTTTTTTTGTAAAAAGATAACAATATTAGCCTTTTCTGCAGCTAGAGGGCATATATGGTATCACTCTTGGCTGGAAGCAGTGCTTAAACAATGGAAAAAACACAAACTTTGTCCTAAACCTCTCGTGTTTAACTGTTTCCCACTTTTTCTTTGATCATTTTAGCCTTTTTGGCCAGGGTGAAGGGAGCATCTGCCATCAAACAAGAGGACAGCCGCATGTAACTACGTCTGTGTTTGCTAGTTCACCTTACATGCATTAATGTAATAACGTGGTTAGCCTACTCAACGTAAATTACACGCGAACAACATTAAGCTCCTCACGCAGAGAAGAACGGCTGCTGCTGCATCATCATCCTCATCATTCCTGCTACACTGGCAGGGCTAGGGGCCAGGACTCTATTCTTCGTGTTTTTGGGGGATGTTGCATAACAGGCAACCCACCCGCAGTAGATGTGCTCGGTGTGAGGTCTCACAGCAAGCTATCAAATACGGCGCATTTCTGGGCTTTTAAAAAAAACGCTATGCCTCGCCAGGTGTTTCATCAGATTCTTGGTGTTACCTCCTTTGACAGTATCACAGTATCAGCTTAAAGCACTTGTTGCTGCTGAGTTTGCATCTTTTGCTGTGAAATACAGCCAGACTTTGACCGCTTCACCTTGGACATTTTTAATCTGTAGCTCTGCTCTAAAAGAACGTACGTACCTGGCCCCGCCTACTATCATCGGAAACGTAAAATGATTGGCTAGAAGTGTATCACAGCTCAGGAAAAAAAAAGCACCGAAATAAAGCACCGAAATGTGCGCTGCTTTTCGGTCTGGTTACTACCGTTTATGTCAGAACCGGTGACATCATGGGACCGGATACCGGTACCCATCCCTAGTTGGACTTCTGATTCATAAATGTTGAATTCTCTGGCAGCGGCTCTACTCCGTGTTCTGGACCTGAAAACAGGGTTTGATCTGTGGTTTCATTCTATAATACTGGACTTATTTTTCTACAAAGGTTTGAACTTTGAGAGTTTAAAGAAGAGAGAAAAGTGAAAATGTTCATGCCTTCCTGAGAAACGTGTACAAAGTGTACAGTGAGGGGTTTTTACAGCCTTAAAACATCTGTAATAATTGTAAAAAATAAAGTTGGCTACTTTGTTGAACAAGGAGTGAATAGTAGCAAATGCTAAGGCGCACAGAGTCTATAGACTGCAGGCGAGGGAGCTCTGAGCCAATGATGCGTTCGGCAGAGCGCACCACTCTTCGGCGAGCTCGTCTGTCCTGCTTGGTGCTGTTCACGTATGAGGTGCAGATATTACCCGTCAGGATGCTCTGGTTGGTGCATGAGCAGCACAAATCCCACCTTTACCTGTGGAGCTGAAATATCCAGTCTGGAGAAACAACCCTTCAAACCCGAGAGTGTTTGCACAGCTGTGGACAGTTGGAGAAACCGCTGGATTGCAGCGAGAGCCTCAAAATGTTAATATGCATGTAAATATGAATTATGAAGGTAGAAGAAGGTCCATCATTGTGTCAGGCCAGTTTCAACAATGTCAGAGTGCAATGTTTTTAACATCGGGGGAAAAGAGGACTGTTCGTCTGATGTTCATCAGATTCCTGCCGATCTCTCACGCCGCCCGTGTTGAGGTAGGAACTGCAGCGCTGCTTCTAACGGTTCCTTCCTTTCTTGCAGGCAGAGAACATCTACAATGACGAGGAGCCCGACAACACACCTGCGTCAGAGCTGGAGGCTCAGGGATCATAACCCCGCACAGGCTCCACCCCTGACCCCCACCCGTCCTCTCCCTCCCTCTGATTCATCTCAGTGCGAAAAGAGCAGCGCGGCGCGTTGGAGGCGTCTCGCACTCCGGCGCCGTCTCGCTTCGCTTCACCACTGCCCGGTACCCAAAAGCACCGACGCACCTGGAAAAGAACTGAAGTCCCTCTCGGGTGGGCGGAGCTCGATGGATTGGCTCTGTGTGCACGCTGTCGCTGTGAATTCATTTTAAAAGGGCTGACGGAAGGAAACGCAGCGTTACAGCATAGCTTGCTCCGTTCCTCCACCTGCAGCTCCTGTTAGATGTTCCCGAGTTGACGACGCGTCCTCCAAACAAACATTCCCGCTGCGTTCGCCTCCCGCTCCTTCGGTACTTCCTCACCCCTGCATTTGGCTAAATTCCTACACCCGAGGGAAACAGACCTTTGTTCTGTTACATGATGTGAAACTTTAGTTTTTGGTTCCTGCACCTCTGATCGCAATAAAGCTTTTGTAACTTTTCCAAAAATGCGTCTCAGCAATTCTTTAAGATCCGGCCTCTAGCCAAACCATCAGCTCCTGTATCATTTGTGCCGTTATGAAAACAACGACCTGATCAACATGAGGAACAAACAGGAATCAAAGAACAGAAACCAGCAGCGCTGCAAATTCTACAAAACGTTTATTGAAAAGCGAGACAGACTGTAGGAACACGGTAACGAGGGGTCGTTAGTCAAACAAGAAGCTCTCCAAAGCTGTGACGCCTCTTTGTTCAGTCTCACCTGCAGAGGTAGATTCTGACATTACCTGAGAGTCAGAAAGAAGAAACGTGCCGCAACCTTGGTCCCCAGCGTCACCACCTCCATCCTCCATGTACAGTCTTTTAAAGAGGTCACAGGTGAAATCATGTCGAACACAATCCGTTGCCTGACAGGTCCAAACACTGATCATGTGACTTTATCTGGCCCCTTCATTATGCGTGTGTGGGGGGGAACAAGTTCAATAAAAACAGAACCGGTGAATCTGACGGGTCCAAACGCTCCTTCAAACTTTCAGCGTTGCTGTTCTCGCAGCTGTTTCAATAAAGTTTAACGTTCTCGATAAAAGGTCGTGCTGAGGTTTTGTGGTGGGCGGAGACAGACACCATCACCTGACAGGAAAAAGATGAAAACGGATCAAACTGCCTGAGTCATTCGGGCGCTGCTGTGTGGTTTGAATTACAGATGTGCAGCAGGAGAACAGCGCAGAAAGCAGCTGGAGCGTTTTTTAAACGACGGCACATCAAAAAGCCGAGAGCCTCATCCGACGCCGGAGACGCTCTGAAACACGGTCGACACGTCGGCGGGACCATCGAGGGTGACCCCGAGTTAAAGTGGACCTGCTTCTGCTCACTTCCTGTCGTGTATTTCCTGTTCCTGCGTTGTGTCCTTCATGTTAAAGCTCAGCTGCTCTAAACAGTCTCAGTTTTTTCTACTCTTGAATCTGGATGATGTCACAGAGAGGTGGTGCCCTGTTTTTCAAGAAGCAGCCAATCAGAATGCTGTCTTAAAGTGGGAGGAGCTAAACCAGCCTATTTCAGCAGCAGTGAGGCCAGGTATGATATACAGAAGGATTATTTTGAATCATGCAAAGCTGGTCTGGTACAGTCCAAGAATAGAAACAAAATAGATCCACTTTAACGACCTGGTCAAAGAAAACTGATAAATGATGAAAAGGTGAAGAGAGATGAATGTTTGAGACAATTTCTTGCTTGATGACTTAATCTCCACAGAATGACCCGGAGCGGGATTTGACCCCTGCTCAGACCCAGGTGTTCCTAATAATATGCATCACTGACAGAAACCAACATTTCTTTTTTTTATTCAGATTCATTAAAAAAAGAAAAATCACATTCAGCTTTTCTTCCAGTATAAAGATCACAGAGCCCATCATCATTTCCAAACATAATTTACATGAAATCACTTTTCAGAGGACGAAGGCCTTCGACTCTTCCTCACACGTGCACGCTCCTCAACACAAAACACATGCATGATCCCCAGAAACGTGTTGAACGGCTTCAAAGGAGAAGAAATGACACTGGTTGACCACAGGGGGGCAGCAAACAACGCCCAAAACTCATGGTTTGTATTTGTTTTTTTAAACACTTGACAGAGGCTGTCGTCATGCCGACTCGGTGCCTATCAGCAGGTTCAAAAGCGATCCCGCTGCGTCCCGATGGCAGCCGCGTGACATTAACGACGTGACGTTAAACTACAGTCACTTCCTGTTATCACCAGTTTTGTTAATGAAAACCAAAAAACATTTGTGTGATCAGACCGAAGCTCCTACATTTCAATAAAGTTCAAATTGAATCATTTTGATTATTTTTCTAAACATTCGTTTAAACGTGATCAGAGCTGCACCGTGGATCAGTGTCGCTGACTGTCCTCTGAAAGTTTCCTCTCACCTGAACGTGCAGCAGGTGGAGCTGCATCATGGTGGAGGAGACATCCACAGACTCATTCATCATTAATAAAATTTAAGACTGACTGAAATCGCAGCTGCAGCAGACAGACTCAATCTGCTGGAAACACTTAGAACCAACTACACTGCGAGGTTCTGCCATTTCCCGCCCCTGTGGTCGGTCAGATGACCTCTGACCCCAGTCCCGTTTCCTCAGACACTCGACAGCGTGTCCGACTCAAATCAAAGTCATACTCAGGCGTGTGAGGAGAGAAATCGAAGGCCCGCCTGGAGGTTCCCTATGAAAATAAAGATCGAGTAGAAACGGGGAGTATGAAGAAGTGCCGATCGTTACCGTGGGCCACGATTTAGAGAATCTGATACAATCATTTATCACACAAAGAGACACGGCTTCAGCTTCTGTGTAGAAATCTGAGGAGGTCTATGTTAAAAAAAAAAAAGAGCTCCATCTCCACTGAAGATGGTTTTCTGGCTAGTTGTGGAACTAGGCTGGAGCTGCGTGAAGCCCCTCCCACCACGCCCCCTCACCTCCACGCAGGCTGCAAGGTGAGCTCAGTCCTGCGGCGTGCTCGCCGTCTCTGCAGGCTCGCTGTCACCAGGAGACGCCATCGGGTCTGTTTCAGGTGGTCTGAGAGCTTCCTGAACGGCCGCCGTCTCCGGCCCGTCACCCTGCGCCGAATCCTCCGAATCCTCTCCATCCTCGGCCGAAGGCTCTCGCGGCTTGGCCTGAGGAGATGTGGCGCTCCCTTTGTCTCCCTGCTCCTGGAGGAGGCTGAGTCGGTTATTCAGGTCGTTCCTCTCCTTCTGCAGAGCTCTGCACAGCCTCTCCAGCAGCTCCAGCTTCCCCTGCAGAGCCTTGAAGTGACCGTCACGCAGCGTTTTCTGCAAAACAACAACATTCAGTCAGGTCCAGTTTCATGTAGGAGGAAGAATCAGATGGATGAAGCTCCTGTGACATCACCGCGTCGGGTCTCGACCCTGGCATTCTGACCACCATCATGCTGGTTTTCAGAGGCCAGAGATCAGAGCCTGGTCAGAATCAGGGTGTTCAACTAAAGGATGTCCAATTACAGAAAGCTCCCCTAAACAAGAGAGCCAATATAATTCACTACGAGTAGCCAAACAGTTAGCAGAGTGTGTGTGGGATCAACAACTGACTTCAAGTAAAAAAAAGAAGGCCACGCCCCTAATAAAACAAACTTTAATCCAGGCGTGTTTTAGGAACGTCCTCCACCGTACAGGTGTAATAAAGGAGGAAATGATCCACAGAGACCAAACAGTTTGTGTCTCAGGCTGTAAACGTGCTTATTTCTGCTGGAAAGTTCTAACATGGGAGTCTATGGGGACTGACTCACTGCTGCCTCTGCTGGACATCAGAGGAACTGCAGCTTTTGGCACTTCAGCGTGGCTGCTTCTTTCAGCTCCCGAGTTCAGACGAGTGCACTCGAGCGTTGGACCTTTATGTTTTAAAGGCTGTGATGGTGCTGAACACTTGATCTGCGAGACACTAATCAGTCTGGCTCTCCTACGTCTGCTCCGGCATTTCTAAAGTGTGTGTCTGAAACATCTGAGGCCAAAAACGTGCCTCCATCTTCATTTTAGATCGACATCGGTCACTTTAAACGTTTCGAGGAAAACAAAACAGAGCCCACGAAGAAGAATCACCTCCTCTGCCATCTGCAGCAGCGCCTGGTTATTACTCTCCCATTTGGTCCTCCACTGGGTCGTTTCCTTCTCCAGCTTCTTGATCTTCTTGGTCATCTGCAGGCACACAGAGTTTAGAAACACAGACAGGTGAGCAGGTAACCGCACGCTGACACGCAGGTGACTCACCTTCTCCATCTCTTGTCTGAAGGTGGTGAAGACCTCGTTGCTTTTAGCCAGGGTGCTCTGGAACTCCTCGAACTTGTCCATGTACAGAGAGAGCTGAGAGACGAGAGCAGTGAGTAATAGAGACGATCCAGCTGACCTGTGTGTGTGTGTGTGTGTGTGTGTGTGTGTGTGTGTGTGTGTGTGTGTGTGTGTGTGTACCTGCTGCTTCAGCTGGGTTTCCTGCTCCTTCATCAGCTCACACTTGCGTCTGGACTCGGTGGCGTCCTTCAGCAGCTGCAGCGGCACAGACACAGTCTCTCAGACACTTGAGCTCATTTACAGCTGCGATAAAAACCAGAACAAACTGAGATCCTCACAAAGTCTCTCTCACGCTGCTGCTTCTCCTCCACTTCCTTCATCATCTCGGTGATTCTCTGCAGCTTGGCGTCCATCAGCTGCTGCTGCAGCTCCTTGTGCTTGAACACTTTGTCGATGTGCTGCAGAGAAACAACAGAAATCTCGTTTGCAGCAGGAGCTGAGTGACTGTAAAGATTACTACAAAAGCAACGTTTTTCTTGCTGCTCTAATCCCAGCCAAGCTTCTCAGGTCCTGGTTATGTTTCTCCTCGGTGTGCAGGACGCTGTCACAGCGAGTGACCTGAATGTGCCGAGGCGATGAAACCTTCAGTGTTGTCTCACTGCGACATGACTGAAGAGTAGATTTAAGACCGTAATTGTCTGTAAGACCTTTAAATGTGTATCTAAGACGTCTTAAAGGACCTTCGTGGAGGCAACGTATTTTCCATCTTTGGGAGATGAAGCGACTGCCTTGTTTTTAAGTTTAAAACATCTTCCACAATCAATTTATTTGACCATGTGTGTTGTGGCCAGAGTCTGGAGCTGGCGATGAGGGTCCTGGAGGGTTACTCCAACCAGAACCTGCAGCATGAGCAGAACCAGGATCACCTGCTGCAGACGTCAGTGTGCAGACAGAGTGTCACAACCAGGCCGAGTCTGTTGTGACACCCAGAATGCATTTCTGCCTTTTTAATGGCAGCATTAATCCTCTTCATAACAACCAGCGCTGACTTCATGAGCAGAAACAGACTGTTCTGATTGGACGGCAGGCGGGACCTAAACTCACCTCCTCTCGGAGCTCGTACTGCTCGATGAGCTTCTTGAGCTTCTCGGCCAGCTCCATGTTCTCCTGCCTCAGCTTGGTGTTGTGGGCGCTGTGCTGCTCCATCTGCACCTCGATGTCGCTCAGGGTCATCTGGAAGTGCAGCATGGCCTCCTTCCGCTGCTCGTCGTACTCCCTGGACCGCTGGGCGTTCTCCTCCTGCGGGGTTGAGGGGAGGAGTGACACCTGCACAAATGTAAAATGGTCCTCATCAGGTGTTTGTGGCGGCTGAACTACCTTCAGGGTCTTGTTGTGTCTCTGCAGCTCCCGGCAGAGACTCTCCAGCTTGCTGCGGGCCAGGATGGCCTTGCTGTGCTCCCCCTGCAGGTGCACCTTCTCCTTCACGATTTGAGACTGCTTCTTCTGCAGGGCCTTCAGCTGCTTCTGCATGCAGCGGCTCTCCTCCAGCTGAAAGACAGCAACAAGAGAACAAACTGGGTCATTTTTATGTTTATGGAAACAAACAGGAAGCTGACGGCAGCGTGGTGTGTGTGGAGGCTTAGAAGAAACATGTAGCACCAAGAAGCCTGATCTGAAAGGGGACATCTCTAAGCCGTTCAAGTGTCACCAGTCGTATCCGAGTCAGTCAAACCAGGCTTCATGCCAGAATCTGACAACCTCCTCGTACTTTCTTCTTCTTTATGTCCAAGTCTGTGAGAGCTTCCTGAGGTCTAAGGTCACCTTTGTGTGAGATGGTGACGTGAAATCTGAAGCGTGAAACATCTCCATACTTTTTCCAGATGCCCAGCTTGTTGGATTCATTTACTTCTGTGGCTCCAAAAATACAAACTGAAGCTTTGTGATTATTTTCAAACATTACTGTTGTTCACACTGAGCTTCTGCTGATTATTATTCTGTGGGTGTCCACTGATCCACCCACAGAGCTCTGCAGAAATCCAACCAAACTACCACGATCGCTGCTGTCAGAGCGGGAAATGATCGGCCGCGACCACGACTCACGGAGGAGCTGAGAGCGTGTTCACCGTGTCGCTAAATCTGAATCAATCTGCTGCCTGTGATGTCTCTGAAACGGAGCGACTGAGCACGTGCTCCAGATCACACTGAGAAACCCAGACCAACACCACATGGTGACAGAGTGCTTCCTGTCACCTGCTCCCAGGTGTCGGGAGTATCTGCTCAGTGTCGGTGTGTCGGATTTGCGGCTCACCAGGTCGGCGTATTTCTTGCACAGAGCGGCCAGCTTCTCCTCGGGAGTGGCGAGAGCGTTCAGCGCCTGCATCAGAAGAACCACCTCCTTCCCTGAAACCACACGGAAGATCAAAACTGAACAAACCGGACCAACGAGGAAGAAACTGACATCGGGTGACACAAGAATAGAAAAGCTTTAACACAAAAATGTCCTGTTTGGTAAAACTTCCACTTCTCTGGTCTAAACAAAGAGCAGTCTAATCACAGCTGAATGATTCTGATTCAAGTCTAAATATGTGTCACAGTATCTGTGTGAGTGCTGTCAGACACGTGAAGCTTCACACGCTCCGTGTTGGTTTTATTCAGTTTTAAATTTTGTATGTAAATATTTAAATGTGATTCCTGAGGTGAGAGACGCATCCCGGCTGTTCAGTGCTTCTACAGTTCTGCTCATACCAAAAGCTTTGTCCTCTCTGTTCTTCGCATCTCCGCCGGCATCGAGCTCCGCCTCCACCAGGTCGCTGGGACTGTCCTCTCGGCCTGGAGTCTCCCCCCTCTCCTCATTGGTGCAGGAGAGCCCCAAACCAAACTCAGACACCTCCTCCTAACAAAAGTCACATCCATCTATTAGACAGTTATCCTTTAAACAAGTTCTCTCACAGATCTCGCTCTGTGCAGACTCCGCCCCTCTGTGCTGGACTGCAGCTGGTGGTAATCTTTGTTCTGGTCTGAACTCAGAATCTGCAGCAGGTGGAGAACAAGGACTACCAGCTGCAGGACAACGCGGAGGAGATGAATTTCGTCCGCTGAGTGTAGAATCAGCTGATTATACTGTCACCAAGAACACGTGGGATTATTTATCTGACAGCCCAACTCTGAGGGAAACACAGAAACCTCCCACAGGTCACTGAACAGACATGAACAAGCAGCAGCACAAACGACGAGCCGTCCACACTCACCTGAGACGGGCTGTCCAGGTCGGGCGGGGAATCGTTGCCACCTACGATTCGTCTCGTCCCCACATCGAGCTCGCAAACTCCGGAAGTCTCCATCAGCGTCGGTCACGAGCTGAAGGTCAGAGCAAACACGAGATTACCACATGATGGAAGTCAAAGCACGGAGAAATAAAATCAATTATCTGACCCTCAAATCTGCAGTTGGGTTTACTGAAGAGGTCAGAGTGGTGGGTGGACACAGTGGAGTTGTTCTCATGTCTCTAATTCTGGCCAAGTCTGACATGTATTTCCATTCAGGTCTGCTTCAGATTAGGAAATATAGTTTCATCTTATTCACAATATCAAACAGGTGAGAAAGATTTCACACTGACGAAGAATAAACACTAAATCCACGTCGACATCACTCCAAATATTGTGAAAAACTCTGGGCGGTGAGCGTCGCCTTCCTGCTGACAACGACTGACAGTGACCTCAAACCCCTCTTCACCTGCCTCAGGTGTACAACAGCAGGTTGTGATTTATTCTCAGACAGGGTTGATCCTCTCCGACTGTGTGATTAAACCCACTGCTGTTGTTCCACGCGGGTAAATGCACATCACTTACCACACACTGTTTAAGCATCAACTGGTGTTCCAGGTGTTTATGGACCTCTGTTGGTGCTCTGTCCTAAATCCTTCTCCTCATTCAAAGTGTTGTTATAACAGAGACCAGCCACAGCTGCTGTCAATGTCAACAATACAACTTTACAATAAGTCTTTCTCGTGGAATAAACCCTAACTGCGTGAAATAAGCTCAGACTTTCAGCTCGGCCGCAGCCTGATGGCTTGAACGGGATGAAGAGGATGAGGAGCTCGTGCTTCTCCACAAAGACAGCAGGACTGTGTTCACAGTGAAACACGCGTGTGCAGCAGCAGCAGGCTGACCCTGTACGCACGATGGTAACAGTGTGAGTTCAGTGCACACACGCGCTGAATAAAACTTACACTCAGGCCTACAAACAGACCAGTTCGTTAGCATCTTTCCACTAATAGTAGCAGCTGATAGTTTAGACGCCCTGAAAACGTTCGGTGGAATACTTTAAGAAGCTTAAAAATCTCTAAAATGGACTTTATAACGTGTTTCAGCGGCGCAAACTCACTGAAGTTTACCCCGGGCTAGCAGGCTAGCCTAACCAGCTAACTGCTTTACAGCAGAAATGAGCAGTTAGCTTCCGACTGCCCGAGTCACAGAGTGCGAGCTGACCGCGTGAATGTGCAGGTGAACCTGTGAGTGACACCTTCAGCCTCTCTCCTACCATCAGAGCGGACTTTCCTGCGCAAACATGCTGCAGCCGCTCAGCTAGAGCTGAGACACTGGCAGCTACAGCGTTAGCTGTTCTGCTAAAGCCGACGATAAGAAACTTTGAGAGTCCCGCTAAAGAACCACAGAGCATCACCTCACCAGCCTACCTGCCGGGTTTGATGTCCGGTGTGTGGGGATAGCTCCCGTTTCTCTCCGCTCGGTTAACGTGTTTACAGTAAACACTGTAAGCTAACCAACTTCACCAAAGTCTAGAAAACAAGACATTAACGGGTTAATTCAAGTATAACACTACAGCCGGATTAAAGGAGGCACCCTTGGGCATTAAGAACCACCTAAAAAGATTTATTATCAGCTGCATGTCGGTCCGGATCAGCACGGTAACCGTAACCCGGACCGAATTTAAGGCGAGTCTTGTGTGACGTCCATCGGCGCGGACGGCATCCTGCTCAGGCTAGCTGCTCTGCTAAACTAGCATCTGATTCTGTCTTCCTGTGAATAAGTGTATCCCTCACGTGTCAGGTGTCACCTTTTCGATTAAAGAGCGCAAGTGACAAACTAACACCGCGCGGAAATGTAACGCGCCTTTGGAAATTAAAGCCAACATTAGTTTACTTCTGTTAGCACGGCTAACCTGAGCTAGCAGCCAGACTGTAGCTAACCCTGCCTGCTAACAGCACTGTACAAACTTTACTTCGCCAAATACCATTTTTTCCCGGTTCTCGTCAAAGCTTCGCATTCAAGCTAATAACCATACCCCACCTAATCAGTTTGAATCCGCCCGGAGCGTTAACAGTGGGGCAGCCGTCGCTTAAACACCTGGAGCGGTTACCTGTGTGTCCTCACCGGAGATGAAAGCAGGAGTCAAGCTGCCATCAACCGACGAGCGCAACATCCGGTGATCTATTTTTCAAAATAAAATCTCCTCAAGTTTAAAAAAGAAGCCATTGCCTCTATGGGGAAACTCGTCCTTTTTCATCAGATCTGAGATGTGTCACTGTGGCATAACAGAAACTGTGTAACTGACCGTGGAGTGGGAAAACTTGATTTAGAATTACTTCAGGGTCCTTGTGCTTGTGAGACTGGTGATAACGCACATCTCTCAAGTTTTCTGTTACGCCCCTAGTCTAGGCGTGTAGAGACGCACATAAGGTTGGAGGAGAGAGAGGCAAGTACCCGCCCTGGTTCCCAAGCCAAACACCCGAAACCAGCTATGAGTAAAAAATGTGATTTCAGGGAAGCATAGCTCCAGGGTGAACCCAGGCCAAAATAATAAACAAAACCAACTAAGTCCCGCCAGAGGAAACTAACTAAACCCTAAGAAAGAAACATCACAAATTTTGTAATTTTTAAATTATAAATAACAATATTTCCAAGTAGTCATCATCTGCCAGTCTATACGTTTTTTCTGGGGGTCTTGTTCTCATGTGGTTTTACAGTTTTTGAAATATGTGCATAAAAGGCAACTCTCTAATTTGAATGTGGCGTCCACCGCTCCTATTTCCGGTGTTAATCTGAGCAGCTTGATGAATCTAAAGTCGAAACGAAAAGCAAAAAAGCCCCGAGAGATTTTTGTTTTTCAGGGAGGGAGGAAGATGAAACTTAGCTTCTTTACAAAGATCCGTACAGCCAAATAACATAACGGACCTCTCTTCTTGTTTATTAAAAAAACAATCTTTATGTTGGAGTTTTTCACTGACGTTAACTTATTTTTATATTTATAACAACAACAACAATACAAAAATATTATACTAATATTATACAATACATATATATATATATATATATATATATATATATATATATTTTTTTTTTTTTTTTAATGTATATTAATATTATACAATATTATACTAATAATACTAATAGCGATGATGATATATAAGAATGTCCCATTTAGGAGCTGCTGTGTTAAAGTGAGTGAGTCCAGAATGAGCTCAGGACATCGAGAGTTTGGTTCAGAGAAAAGGAGTTAGTGGCATGAGAACCCTGACTGAGCATGCGCAGAAGAAGTTTCACGTGTGTAGTTTGTTTCTGATTGACCTTATCACTGTTTCATTGAGTTGGAGGAATGCTGGGGGGCGCTATTAGTCCCCCTCCCACCCACCCAAAGGTTAAACCAGCTGTTTACGTAGCGGACTCTGAAACAGTTGATGTGCTCGCCACCAGAGGGCGCAAACCGCGGTCTCTGTTTACTCCTCATAGTTCACACAGTCTCATGACACTTATTTAGGCTGATTAAGTAAAACATCCTTTTTGTCCAGGGCGGCTTTCAGGAGATAAGTTCCTGTTTTGTGCCCTTTATCTGCGGCTCTGTCAGTGAAACAGACTCAATGAGTGAAAATGTGAAAGGACGCGCAGACACCACTAAATCCTGCCCTCTGAATCCTCACCCTCAGAGTCCTCAGACAGTTTACAGCCAGTTACTCAGGCAGTGATTTCAGGTTAGATTCCAGCAGTAGTGACAGTCTGTGTTTAGCTCCTGGACTTCAAACCCAGCTGAAGGAGGAGGTCTGTTGTGGTGACACCTCCTCCTCCTTCGTCTCCATGGTTATATCTGGTGCCTGAATTCACAGAGCAGAGGAGACACAGACCATCAGATCAGTCAGAGCTGAACACATAATTCATGATCATAATGTGGACATGCACCAAAACACACCATAACTGTCAGCTTCTAACGGTTTGTTTTTTTTTTCTACTCTTTGCTCTATGTCATGTCACAGAGAGACGATATCCTGATACGGTGATGTGACACACTCAGATGCTCTGCATGGAGTGGAAGCAGTAGAGGTGAATCAGCAGGTGATGACTCCTGGTGTCCAGTTAGAATGAGACCATGAGACAGACCCGGGACAGGTTGGACGGAAGATGTGCTTCAGCCGGAGGAGGTGCTGTCCACAGGACCGCAGTGGACCGAGTAGATGCTGGAAAAGGGATGAGAAAAAGCGAGAGTAATATTAGTATGCATTTGTATTGTTTCAGTCGTTTTAGTGCAAAGACAAATGCATCTGACTCTAAATAAAATCTACATAAGATCACACTGTTGGTCTCAGTTACATATTAACTGAGATCAACAAAAATCAGTAGCGACCCTCAGATACAGCATCCTGCTGTGTTTGTGTTCCTCCTGATTACAGCTCATAATTCCACTAATTATAATCTTTTCTGAGTGTTTGCCGAGCTTTCTGATCTTCCTCTGCTTTGTTGTGCAGCTCTCAGTGAACTGAGCTCCTCTGCTTTCAACCAGGGGAGCGTTCAGCTCAGACAGCCAATGAGCTAACGGCTCGAAGCTGGGCGCCTGACCCGATTGGCTCAGCGCTGTGCATTGTTGTCATCCCGACGGGCGATTGGCCGGCCGATGAAGCCCCGCCCCTTTTCTGCCCTCGCTGCTTTCCATCCAGAGCGGAGAAGAAAAACGGGAGAAGAGACGGAAAGCTGCTCGGGGCTTCGGCTGGAGTCAAAGCGGCACCGCGGAGCTGCTTCAGCGGGATTTAGAGACTGGT
Source organism: Astatotilapia calliptera (assembly GCF_964374335.1). Lineage (NCBI taxonomy): Eukaryota > Metazoa > Chordata > Actinopteri > Cichliformes > Cichlidae > Astatotilapia > Astatotilapia calliptera. Next base: position 40,388,596 of record NC_137422.1, read on the forward strand.
TCCGCGGGAATAACGGCGACGCTCACCGGCTCACCTTCACGGTACGTCCTCCCGCACCGCTGCTCTTCCTCGGGCTGAGTTTGAGTGCCAGCCGCTGCTGGTGTCAGATATCAGGGAAGCTGCTCCTCCCGTCTGCTTCCACCGTGGAGCCACTTTCAGGGTGTTGATGTGCAGATACGAGCGCTGTGCACACACTTTGTTCTCTGCGAGACCAGAGATCCTCACGTCTCCAGCCTGTCTCCTCTGGGTGTGAGTCCTGCACGGCACGGGCTGCAGGGTGGTGACCCCTGGACCCCGCAGGGCACAGCTGGGTTTTCTGGAGGTTCACTGTGACCCTGACCGAGCTCTGCAGAAATTAAAAAGGGTGTCCACGAGTGAGGGCTTTACTCCGAGCTGCAGGGGTGGTCTTAGCGGAAAACCCCAGGAGCTGGGACACGAGTGTAAACCCGAGGATCAGTGCACCACCTGTGAGGTTCAATATGTTTATGAAAAGACTGTTCAGGTGTAGTTTGGGATCAGCTTCAGGTCAGACACATGCCTGCACATTCATGTCACAGAGTTATTTCCGGTCATGTGTCTGCTGCTGCTTCATTTTCATGTTAAACAGTAACGTAAAAATCCCTGAGCCCAAAGCTCAGGCTGCTCCAAACACTCTGTCTGTCACACTTTTTTCTACTCCTGGATCTGTGTGATGTCACAGAGAGTGGATAGAAGCTCCACCCACCTGCTGTTTAGTGGTTGTGTTAAAGTGGGAGGAGCTAAAGCAGTGATGGAAGGGTTAGACTGTGCAACTTAAAATGTAACGATTGCTTATCATACTAGCTGTATTATTGAATCATAACACGTGTGTTTACCTGAGAGCCAGAAACCTGTAAAATTATACCTGTGATTAATCAAACTTCAGTGTCTGTTTGCATTAAACCGTTACAGTTACGTTCAATGTTACAGCCCTCTGGTAAAACCCAGACTCGCTCACTGCTTAGTTCAGTTCAAGCCAAGATGGCAGAAGGATGGACTTTTGTTTACAGGGTCTATGTGAAGAATTAAAACTCAAAGTTTCAGTAGGTGTAGGTGTATCTGTGTGTCACCTGGTCCACCTGTGGCTTCAGCTCTCCATCCTCAGGATGATTGGTGGTCTCCCTTTTGAGACGAGCTGTACTGAACATTCGAGCAGCTTTTATTTATCTTTGGGTCTCTCTTTAGAAATCAATTATTCAGACCAGCGTACTGTTGCTGTCCTCGTCTGTCTGTGACGGCGTTCAGGTATTGAGGGCTGTCATTGAAGCGGAACCTCGCCGGTGACCGATCCCTGCTCGTGCTTGTGATGTGATGACAGCTGATTGTAGCTGTTAACAGGTTCTCTGGATGTTCACAGTTCTTCTTGGAAGTAATGAGTCAGTGCAAAGCCGTAAAGCTGTGGGAGGTGTAAAAGCTGGCGTCGGCTGCGTTACTATGTGTGACCGAGTTGGACTGCTGGGGTGACTTTTTTAGAAAAAATGAGCCTCACCCAGACAGGAAGCCAACACACTCAGATGCCTCAGGAGGGGATTATTGTTATTAGTTTGTACTGTCTGATGACGTGTGCAGCACTTAATCTGGCTGGATTCTGCTCTGAAGGAGGATCACAGATGGAGATGCAGGTTATTTGAAAGAGAATATTAGATGTGAGGGTGTGAAGCATCATGGGATGTCCCTGCCATTCTCGCCCCGAGTGTCATCGGGAGGCGTTTGGAGGTTGCACACAGCAGACGGCGCCATCTGTTCGGCTGCTTCCACCCTCTGTGTTTCCACCTCAGGTGTCGCCTCAGAAGTACTCCTGCGTCTCCGACCTTCCATCCTCCCTTTCAGGCGCTTCGGCTTGTCTCCGGCTCCAGACATAGACTCTGATCCATCCGTCTGTCTCTCCCGTAAACACTGTCTCAGAGGTCAGACACAGTGTCTGAACCAGCAGCACATGGCCCTTGTTCTTCCCTTTTGCCTTTTTGTTTCCATGACAACCACACACAGAAATCACCCCTCAGATTGCTCTGTCAGTGTGTGTGTGTGTGTGTGTGTGTGTGTGTGTGTGTGTGTGTGTGTGTGTGTGTGTGTGTGTGTGCGTGTTAGCTCTTGATGGCTGGCTCTCTGTCGTGCCTTACGGGGACGCTTAGCTGTAATAGAACCATGATTACAGTTGTTAGAAACATCTGCGTGTTTCCTCAGGAGAAGAAAAAGTCCGACTGACACAAAATAGTTCTTTTCAGAGATCAAATAATGTTTTTAAAACACCCTGGGCTGAAAGGCCCAGATACCTGCAGTTCCTCTGATGCCCAGCAGAGGCAGCAGTGAGTCAGTCCCCATAGATTCCCACGTTAAAACTTTACAGCAGAAGTAAACATGTTTACAGCCTGATACACCATATACAGCAAATCACCTCTTTAAAGTTTGCATTATTAGGGGCGTGGCCTCTCTGACTGACAGGTGGATGGTGACACAGCTGCAGCTGCTAGCTGTCTGCTAGCTAGGACAGGGCAATATGGCCAAAAATATTTATCACGATATATATTTGAAAATTTGCGATAACGATATAACCGACGATATAACTGACGCGAGACAAAATACTTTACAACTCCACAACTTTATTAGTGCAAAAAAAAAACATCACTGTATTTTCACTTAAACAAGCAGCTGTTTTATGTGCATTAAAGTTATATAAAAATGTAACAGTGCAAATGCAAATTCTTTGCTGACAGTTTAACCAAAAGGCATTTCCAGTGGAAAGTGGCCGACATATCCTCAGCATAACCATGTATAATATCCACAAAACTTAAAAAGAGGTCATACACACACAATACGGTAACATGTTGAAGCACAGCACGTATCACTCCGCGAGGCTCCGCCTACGATAGCCATAATGCTCCGACAATCCATTAAGCGGTGCGGCTTCGTAGCTTAGCAAAGTCGTACTGAAACATTTGACAGAATTTCGAGCGCCGTGCACATAAAATCGTTTCCAGGTCAGTAAACACAACCAGAGTTCATACATAAGAATTATAAGGGGCTCTGGCGACTTTTCAGAAAATCAAAGGATTTTAGGAGCAACTTATTTTCCAAACAACATGGTAACAACGACGGCCCGCTAGCATGCGCTACCAAAAATAGTGCTTTGTTGTGTATCTGACGGACGAAAGCTAAACCAGTTCCACACCAGTGAAGTTTTTTTACAAACCAGTTCTGGTTCATCCGTTTCATTCAACGATCCACTTTCGTTCTTCTCGTTCTCCGTCGCCGTCATGCTTTTTTCGCCATGCGCGTATGAAAACAAAGGCACTGCGCATGCGCGTTTTACCCATATTCTATCGCCATATTTCATTTTCTTATTGTTGCCCAACATCATACTGTGTCAGCCTGCCCCAGGGCAGCTGTGGCTACACCTGTAGCTGCCTCCACCAGTGTGTGAATGTGAGAGTGAATGAATAGTGGCATTGTAAAGCGCTTTGAGGGGTCCCGAAAAGCGCTATATAAATGCAATCCATTATTATTATTATTATTATTATTATTATTATTATTATTATTATTATTATTATTATTATTATATGGCCCAGCCCTACTGCTAGCTTCCCCTGAACTGGACCTCTGGGCCGTGTTTGTGCTGTTGGAGCCTTTTGGAGCATTTTAATGACATCATGTGACCAGTAGTATGGCTGCTGTGAGGTCACTGTACTAACAGACCGTTAAAGAAGGTGGAGATCTGACTTAGTGAAATTTGAGGATTTAGATGGATGTTACCGAGTACTGATTAGCTGCTGTCTGTGTGTGTGACTAAGCCAGATGGTGTTGGTAGACCAGCTGGTTTAGAGTAAATATGGTTGCTTGGCTCCTAAAAAAACAACATGATTGTGGCCAAAATGCTAAAGTTGAAGCATCAGAATCAGCCAGATTCTGGGTCCTTATTTATTTATCATTAAAAGAATTTACAGGACTGAGTGCTGAGGAACAGTTTCACAGTTTCTGCCTTTGATGTTTTTCCAGCCTGTGTGTGTGTTTGTGTGTGTGTGTCTGTCTGTGTGTGTGCGTGCGTGTGTGTTTGTGTGTGTGTTTGTGTGTGCGTGCGTGTGCGTGCGTGTGTGTTTGTGTGTGTGTGTGTGTGTGTGTGTCTGTCTGTGCGTGTGTGTGTGTGTGTTGTGTGTGTGTGTGTCTGTCTGTGTGTCTGTCTGTGTGTGTGTGTGTGTGTGTCTGTCTGTGTGTGTGTGTGTCTGTCTGTGCGTGTGTGTTTGTGTGTGCGTGCGTGTGCGTGCGTGTGTGTTTGTGTGTGTGTGTGTGCGTGTGTGTTTGTGTTTGTGTGTGTGTGTGTGTGTGTGTGTGTGTGTGTGTCTGTCTGTGTGTCTGTCTGTGCGTGTGTGTGTGTGTGTTTGTGTGTGCGTGCGTGTGCGTGCGTGTGTGTTTGTGTGTGTGTGTGTGCGTGTGTGTTTGTGTGTGTGTGTGTGTCTGTCTGTGTGTCTGTCTGTGTGTGTGTGTGTGTGTGTGTCTGTCTGTGCGTGTGTGTGTGTGTTTGTGTGTGTGTGTGTCTGTCTGTGTGTGTGTGTGTCTGTCTGTGTGTCTGTCTGTGTGTGTGTGTGTCTGTCTGTGCGTGTGTGTGTGTGTTTGTGTGTGCGTGCGTGTGCGTGCGTGTGTGTTTGTGTGTGTGTGTGTGCGTGTGTGTTTGTGTGTGTGTGTGTGTCTGTCTGTGTGTGTGTGTGTGTGTGTCTGTCTGTGCGTGTGTGTGTGTGTTTGTGTGTGTGTGTGTCTGTCTGTGCGTGTGTGTGTGTGTTTGTGTGTGTGTGTGTCTGTCTGTGCATGTGTGTGTGTGTTTGTGTGTGCGTGCGTGTGTGTTTGTGTGTGTGTGTGTGCGTGTGTGTTTGTGTGTGTGTGTGTCTGTCTGTGTGTCTGTCTGTGTGTGTGTGTGTGTGTGTGTGTGTGTGTCTGTGTGTGTGTGTTTGGGGGGTAAACAGTGCAGAGCTTCATGTGGAATCTGGCCTGGTTGTTTCTCTCCAGTGTGGCCTCGCTCCATCCTGCGGACCTTTTGTTTGTCCGTCTTCCTGTGTGGAATGTCAACATCCTCTCATTTGTCGCTCCACCCGCCGCCCGTCAGGCCGAACCAGAGGAGCCAAGCTCCGTCTGCTCCAGCGCACCTCCGCCTGCTCGCTCGTCTTCTTCCTCCGTGCTAATAACGCTGCTGTTTGCTCTCGTCGGTTTGTGTGCCGGCCCCCGGCGTGCCTTCTCCCTCTGAACGCATTCCAGCCTCCTCACACTGTTTACTCTCCTCTCTGCGCCTCCTCCTGACCGCTGCCTTCTTTCTTTTTCCTTTTCTAAACTCGCTCACTTCATTCTGCCCTTTCCGTCATTATTTTATCATCAGTCTGCTCTGTTCCTTCATATTTCCTCCCTCTTTGCGACTGTTCCTCTCCTACAACTTATTGTAGTTTCACAACAAGCCTGGTTCATTTGATTTGCACAGCATGTCACCAGTGAAGGTTTAAAGTGAACATACAAATGATATCAAGGACAGAGAGGAAAGGAAACACATTTGGAAAGACGTGCATCAGCTCTGTGTGCTCCATTAGAGAGCGGACTAAAGCCGGACGTCATTTACTGATTCATTATTAAATAAGAGTTTAATGGCAGATTAAAGAGCGACGTCTGTAAAGTTTGCCCTGCTCCAAAGTTTTGGGGCATAAACAGCAAAAAGCTGCATCCTAATGCTCTGTGAGGACGTCGGCCTGGCAGTGGGGGAGGATCTGAGTGGGAGCTGGGACGGAGCGCGTCGGCCTGACTGAGACTTCAAGGCTTTAAATAACACAGAAGCTTTTCATGATTCAGCGAACCACGCATGCGCATGTGTCACTTCCTGCTGCATGCTGCATGATTGCTGACCACTCACCGATGTGTTTTTGGATATAAAGTGATTCCCAGTAAAGCTCCAGTTTCTGATTTTTAGCACCAATAGTTTCCAGGTGTGCGGCTCCAAACAGCTGCTTCTTTACGAGCCCGGGCTGTGGCACAGGTTCCTTTTTCTGCAGGAGAAGTTAAATATGATTCTGCACTGCAAAGACACAAGTAGCAACAAACTGTTCATGTCAACGACAGCTTCTGCATGAAGCTTTAACTTTATCAAGCTGGCCTGTGATTGGTCTGACAGTGACGTAGCTGGTTCTGAGCCGAAGACATGAACAAGTTTCTCAGACTCAGGGCGAGTCGGAAACTGAGCTGCTGGTGGTTCAGTCCCGGGACAGGTCATCACTCCTGCACCTCTCTGAGTGGAGATTATTACACGTGCACTGTTTTCACACGTGCACGACAGCTGTGAACATTTGTATCTGACAGAGCTGCGCGTGAGAGTCGTTCACGTCCAGCATTAACCCGACGTTTACCCTGCTGCAGGTCATTCAGTCCATTTTAAAGAAATAGCTGTATATAAAAGATGGCCGCTGTGACGCAGCTCTCAGAAGCAGACGCTGCATTTATCTCTCATGCTCTCAAGCTCCGTGCACCGTGGTGAAGTTTGAGTGCAGAAGAGACAGCGAAGAACCTTTAAATCCACACCCAGAGTTTCCTTCCTGCAGGGCGGCGGCGTCAGAACCACGAGCTCACCTCGACACGCCGTCAGCAGCGACGCATTAAGCGCTGTGCACGAAGGCTTATCAGACTCTGCACAGCAGCAGGGCAGAGCTGCTGTGCGGTTGTAGCTGTGTTTTATTCTTGGAGGGAGTGTTTCCATCACTGTGTGTGTGTGTGTGTGTGTGTGTGTGTGTGTGTGTGTGTGTGTGTGTGTGTGTGTGTGTATGTTTAGCTGTGTTTGTTTAGGACTCAGTAATTATGGCTGGCAGCAGAGCTTCAGCTCCAGCGGGAGGAGGAATGCCTTTGGTCTGCTTCTGTCACTGAAACTGACTCCAGAGGACTCAACCTGCATTTTGTGATTATATATCTGTGCGTGTGTTTGTTTTTGAACTGTTCACATCCCACAATCAGTCCACTCAGGGTGAGGCGCTCCGGGGCCTGAATGTAGGTCAGCGTAGTTTCATTTATGTGTGATGTTTTTGCCAAAGGAAGTGTTGACCTCTGAATTCTTCTCTTTGCTGGCTCATTACACACACACACACACACACACACACACACACACACACACACACACACACACACACACGCCTTCCTGTCTGGGTGGAACCTCAGCATGATGTCAGTGACCGCCTCTGGTGGCCTTTAGGTGATCTGTCTTCCAGATGTGCTGAGTTGAAGGAGGAGCACGTGCGGAGGTGGGTGGAGTCTGGGGACCCCTCCGATTCCTCCCGCTGACAGTCGGGGGTCACAATGATCCTGTTCATGTATATATGGTACTGTGCAAAAGTCTTGAGCCACGTGTCGTGTCTGTATATGTTGCAGGACAGTGGCACCAGCAGTCATGAAAACACATAAGACAGAAACAGTCTGTATGTTTGGTGTGAGCAGCTCTCTGCCAGCTCTGTGAGGATCTTCAGGAATAGCTTCCAGGCTTGATGAAGGACACTTCTTTGACAAGATCTTCATCAGCACCGGCTCGCATGCACAGAGTCATAGATTCAACCGATGATGTGTTGGTGTGACAGCTGCTGGGAACAAAGAACCCAACACTGACTCATTTCATGAGCTCGGAGCCTTGTTATGCTTGCATGAGTCAAAGGTCAGAGTTCAGAGGTTAAACAAAACATTCCTGAGTTTGAACACGTTGTGCCTGTCGTGTGTAGCTCCAGCAGAACGTTCTCAGAGGTAATAAAGCGTCTCCTTATAAATCCCGGCTCATGAGGTGCAAACACGGCGAGTTCGTCCGACGCTTCCCGGTGCTTGCTGGTGAAGGTTCGCGTGGTGGATCTGTGGCGTTAAACACTCGAGTGGCTGCGATTGGGCAGTTTTACCGTTAGTTTCACGGCCGTCGACTCGTACAGAAACGTTCTGCAGCCTGTGCTGCGTTTATATGAATTTATTTCTGGACCATTTATTGGATCCGCTCGCCGTCAGCAGCCGGCTCTCAGCCAGATCATAATATTTGGCGCCGGCACGGCTGATCCTGCTGTTAAAACCAAGCCTATAAAACCGCCTGCTCCCTTTCTGCAGTATCCATACGTGTTTAATGTGTACGTGAAGAGGTTTGTTTCAGACTTTTCCCTTTAATCTTACAGTAAAGGGCAGCAGCTGCTGTCTCTGTGTTACTGTAGGGTCTTTGCTCTGTGAAGCTCCTTGTGTGGCGTTGTGAACATCGTGATTCAGGTTCCTCTGAGCTCCATCCAGCATCCAGCTCGCTGTTTCAAAGGTCTCCCCATCACAGCTTTGCCTGTTGTTGGGTTTACAGTGCAGGTGTCTGTACTCTGCATGATGTCACAGAGGCGTCGCTGCCAGGATGCTGTTGTACGATCAGAGCGTGAAGGCGACGCCGCTGATTTACCTGTCGGTCTGTGTTCCCACCCTCAGCTGACTGTGAGCTGTGGGACTTAAAGGGGGTTGCGTGTACTGGTCCAGCTGGTTTTCAGGCTCCGTTTTCAGAACAGTGTTCGTGTCCGGGCTGTGGAAAAGTAACCTTGGTGTTTTCTCGCCGCTCCAGCTGATGTCTCAGGCCGTCAGACGCAGTCATGAGTTTCAGCATCGACTGAAATTAAGCCGAAGCTCTTTGATTTATTCAAACCTGTGTGTGTGTGTGTGTGTGTGTGTGTGTGTGTGTGTGTGTGTGTGTGTGTGTGTGTGTGTGTGTGTGTGTGTGTGTGCGGTCACACACAGATTTGCTCAGCTTTGCTTCCTCTGCTGCTGCTCGCGCAGCTCCAGCTCATGCTTGCAGAGTATCTGCCTCAGAAATCACACACAGTCTTATCAGCTTCTACTTGAACATGTTTCCATCCTTATCTGAGTCTGTGTGGCTTTCATGCGCCAACAACCACACTCTTTACACCTGTCTGGCCTTTATCCACGTACCTGTCTGGATTTTAAGGACATGCTCTGGGATCCTGGATTAACAGTGTGATGTGTCTGCTCAGGATTTTACCTGCACTAGCATATCTTTCTCACCACTTTTATGACCTGCTGTTTGAGAAGATTAGCGCAGGACTAGACTGTAACGATGCGATGGCGACTGACCTGATGAATTATTAACTTTCTGCTGCAGCTTTTAAATGAGCCTGATAATAATCTGTGATTTATTTCACTGACTCTCGCACAAAGTGTGTTTCTTTGCCCGGCAGCTTAGATCTACTCCAGGTTTCCCTGCGGTTGAATGAATTATAAATGTTCTTAGCTGAGCATTAGTGGATCTCTTCAGGCCTCTCCTGTCAACACCGAGCACATTCATTGTTTCGTCAACAGAGCGCTCATCATCTCCAAGTCGAGGGGTTCATCTTCCAAAATGTTATTCCTTGTTTGCAGAGTGGCCTCGTTATCCTCAGACTTTATCAATTGCCACCAGTGTATGGCATCTTTGCTAATTTACCGGACAGTCTCGGTCGTTGTGTCCTTGGGCGAGACACTTCACCCGTTGCCTACTGGTGGTGGTCGGAGGGCCCGGTGGCGCCAGTGTCCGGCAGCCTCGCCTCTGTCAGTGCGCCCCAGGGTGGCTGTGGCTACAACGTAGCTGCCATCACCAGTGTGTGAATGTGTGTGTGAATGTGTGTGTGGATGGACGTGTAAAGTGCTTTACAAATACAGGCCCAAAATCTGGAAGAACAGTTTGCAGCTAAACATTTTCACCGATGACAGAGTTTGCTGTCGAGTACAACTCTTAGCTGCGGTGACTACAAGTCCATCCAGCCACCAACTCATCACTGCAGCGTTCCCGAACAGTCCTACAGACCTAATCTCTGCAGTGTGTCCTGGATCTGCTCCGGTGTCCCTTCATTGTAGGACACGTCCGAAACACCTCACCTGGGAGGTGACTAGGAGGCGTCTCTATCAGATCCTGGAGCCCTCCAGCTGACTTGTGTTGATATGGAGAAGTAGCGGCTGTACTCTGAGTCCCTCCAGAACGAGCGAGCTCTTCAACAAGCTGTCCACAGCCAGCGTGGTCACAGCTGAAGGCAGGAAACACAAGGTCTTCCTTATGAATGTTTCTGTCTCCTCGAGCTGAACTTTTCAGACAAATAAAGACCTTTGAGAAAAATCAAAGCATTTTAAGGTCTTAATCTAGGCTGAGATGAGTGGAAGGCTGTTGATGAGGAGATGGTCTCAGGAGTGGAGGAGAGACGGACAAAAAGGAGTTTATCTCTGCACAGCATAGCTACACTGGATAAGCAGCTGAACTCACCACCTCAGTGCTAACTGAGTGTAAAACACGAGCTCCTGAAATAGACGTGCACCTGTGGTACCGAAGCCACCGTGAGCATCGCTTTCTTCCACGTTGGAGATGAACCAATCAGAGAGAAGTCAGAGCAGCAACCAGCAGAGGCTCCTGTCATGATTTCACATGTTAAAATAAAAATGTGGAGCAAACGTTAGTCGGCTGATGCCTGAAAGCACAAACCGAAGGATTTTCCTGTCAGAGCTAATATTCAGAGGACACGGCCTGGATGTTACCAGCGGTGTTTCCTGCGATGTGCAGGTCCTGCGACCTTTCTGCCTCACCCACTCGAACGCTTAATTAACCCTGAGGCAGAGTGTAATTCATGGCTCCTCAGAGGGCCTTTACCCACTCAGCGTGACAGCAGCGTTTACAGGCCTCTGTACACTCCTCATGGTTTTGTCTTTAGTTCCCTCCACACAGCGTGAACGTCTTCAGACTGACACCACGTCTGCTACCTTTGTATATCAATCCTCACGGGCAGAACACGTGACCTTTGGACTATAAATGAATGAGGCCACATTCATCTACAGTCACTGGACAGGTGAGGTCTCAGGATGGACTGGTAGTCTCCACAGCTGCCCAGTAAGACGGGACCAGCATGGAGCTGCGGTGTTCAGCATGTCCACTGTTATAACTTTATTAGAGTTTACCTCCATTCCACAGATGCTCGTAGCTGACATCCTCTCTTGATTTGTCCTCCTTACAGTTTCAAACCAAGGTGAAGCTGACTGTGCTCCCAAAAACCTGCTCATCTGTCTGTGGGTTTGTGTCCTTTATCAAACACTTTGGGGTCGTTTATGTCGACCCAGCCGGGCCGTACAGTTGATCATTTACAAAGAAATGTCTTCAGTTCAGCAGGCATCAAATACGATTTCTCCCTCTGTGATCGGGCTGATCGTCTGATCCTGGATCAGTCTGAGGGACGCCCACTCGTGTCCTGCAGCGACCCCCGCTTGTATCTGCAAGTTTAACACTCGCTTTACCCACGAAGCCCGCATCCTGCAGTCGGCTTTACGGCGGCGTTACGTAGGGCTGTTCGATATAACGATATATATCGGATGACGATATAAAAACATCTGTCGTTTCATTTTACGCTGTCGTTTGTTTGGTGGTGTCGCAAAATAAACTGTTTACAGCAATATTTGTTCATGGTTCTGATGTCACTGTAGAGGCTGTATTCATTTCTTACAGCTCTCGCTTTCTCTTATATTTAATACAACCACACTACAGACGGACAAGCGCCTGTTTTTATGCGTTGTCGTTAGCAACAACGACGGTAACACCTTCGCGTGTCCGCTTGTTTATTTTCCACATAAACCTTTCACAATAAAGCTCAAGATCCTGTTGAGACTTTTCAAAATAGTCACTTGGATGAGTGACGAAACGTTTCTCCCACAAAACGCGAAGAACAGAATCAACTTTTGGAGATTTACTTTCCGGGATGATTGAGATGCATCAAAATAAACTGAATCACGTGAAAGATTATTTACGGATGAGAAGTAAAAAAGAGCCGCCACGTGCTAAAAAATAAACCTTAGACTCAAACGTTAGAACAGGCAACCCGCAGCACGCCGTGTAATAAATACAACTTACGTCTAAAAATGTATGTTTCATGCATCGGCTAAAACGCTCGACTCCGGGTGAAGGACGTGCAGCTGGAAACACTTCACACCAGTCGAGCTGCCCGAGATTCACAGAATTTACAGGAAATGTTACATTTTTGTGATTTATATCGTTATCGGGACGATAGAAGTCTTATATCGGGACATGAAGTTTTGGTCATATCGCACAGCCCTAGCGTTACGACCCCACGTGCAGGTTTGTTATCAGACTGCGTCCCTGTTTGTGTTCACTTAAGCAGTTTGTGAGTTAATGAGAGTTAATGCTGAGCTGTTCTCTAAATGTTGGTTTAACGCTGGAGAGTTTGGAGCTCTAAACTGTCGGAGGAAGCAGGAGTGTTACGTAGACCTGTTGATGTGTCAGATCCACGCAGCGAGGGCTCTGACACATCAACAGGCAGCTTGGATGTCGAGCATTCTTCAGATTTTTACCCTTAAACGCAAACTTGGCTTCACTGCGTTTCGCTTTGTGTCTGAGTTTAGTTCCAGGTTTTTCCTGAACGTCCCTCTGAAGCCACGCCTCCACATGCTCACGTACAGCTAATAGGAAGCGTAGTAGCGAAGGACCTACCCGAGCTTTTCACAAAGAAAGTTCTCTTCTGTGTGTGAGAGGATGGTTTCCTGTCCGCAGGTCGGTGGAGTGCAGGACGGACCTGCTGGTATCCGTGTGTGTGTGTTGCAGTGTAAGCTCGTTGGGCTGATTTGCTCCCATTTAAAAGAGGCTTTGATCCCCTTTAGGGCGCGTTAACCCCTTCTCGCCTGCCGAGCTTCGTGTCGCACGGGCCGTGAACTCTGCCTCAGTGTGGGAAAAGATTAGAGGCAGACAAATTCCTGGTCATCTGAGGTGGTGCAGACGGTATTAGAGCGCGGCCGCAGCGCTGCGCCTCGACGCTGCGACTCCAGCCGCGCTTATCCCACCCACCCTCCGTCGCGTTGTTCGCCTGTAAAATCATTCTTCACCTTTGAAAAGCTTCTGTAAGTATTTTCAGGCCCAGAGGTGTTAAAAGGAGGATTTCCATTTTGGCAGATGTGGAGTGTAACCCACTCCTCCTCTTCCTTCTCCTGTCTTTTTATCTGCTTGGCCTCAGTATTGGCGATTTCATCATCTTCCTCGTGGATTAGGAAACTCCGGCTCCATCTATTTGCATAAATGTGCACGATATGCAAACGGCTCTCAGCTCTTTGGTGTGGGAGAAGCTTTGAAGCTGCTCAGCCCTGCAGCGGTGCACCTTGTTTTGGCTCCCTGGAGCCGCGGCATGCTCAGAATGCTTCAGTAACCTTACGTAATGAGGAGGAGGAGGATGAAGATGATAGTGAGGTGAAACAGGATGATCTACGAGTGTTTGTGGTGCATTTTATCATCTAAAAAGATGCTTTCAGCTGTGCTCCAGTGACACAGAGACTGATCCGTGCTCAGCCTGGTCGGCTACAGCTGCTGCCAGATCAGCAACATCATCTTCTTCCTGATTTAAGATGATATTTTGAAGCATGCTCCCTCTGCCTCGTGTTCTCGGCAGCCCTTTCAGTCATCTTTGGGTTACTGCAGTCAGACAGAGGACCTGGCAGCAGGTCAAAAAGCTGATATCAAATGCTGAAGCACCAGAAGCTCTAATCTGCACTCGAGACCGGCTCCAAAAGTTGGACGAGGACCAACAGAGCAGCCAAAAAAAAGGCTAACGTTGAAGCTAGTTCATGCATTTATTCCTTCCAGGCTGGACGACTGTAATTCATTATTATCAGGATGTCCTAAAAACTCCCTGAAAAGCCTTCAGTTTTGGCTTCCCTTCATTGGCTTCCTGTTAAACCCAGAATTCAAAATCCTGCTCCTCACATACAAGGTCTTAAATAATCAGGCCCCATCTTATCTTAATGACCTTGTAGTACCATATCACCCTACTGATGATCACCAGACTCTGAAAGGCCAGTAAAGCCTCTAAGATCTTCATGTTTAGTGTTTTATAAACGATTGAATGATTAAGTCTGTTAAATATGTCTCCAGGGTAACGTCCTGGACGGTTTCCAGCCTTTTACTTTATCAACGTTATTAATTGTTCAGCTGAGCTGAAGCGTGTCGGTACGAGCCTCCGATCCAGGTGAGGCTGACAGCACCGATGAATCCTGAAGCTCCTGAACTGTGAAGCAAGCAGAGTGAAAGTGTCTCCCTGTTGTTGTGCTTGCATCCATCACGCCGTCCTCCGTCGTCGGCTCGCCCCCTCCTGCTCCTCGCCGTCCTGCTGAATAAATGATGGGAATGTGATACGGCCGCAGCTCCGAGCTGGACATCGATCCCCGAGTTCAGGGACGCCGACTCTGGACTCTGTCCTTGACTTCGCTCGCTCCTGTTTGCTGATTTGAACTCTTTGTAGCGTCAGTGAGCCGAGCGTGTGCGTGTTGGCATGCGGGGCGTGTGCTGCATGGGACCGCAGTGTGTGTGTGTGTGTGTGTGTGTGAGAGAGTCATGCTTCAGGAATGTGCTGTATAATTTACTACAGTGGAAAGCTCTCCTTGCAGTAACACCTGGGGCCCTGTGGGACATGAAGTTCTGCTGTTTGATGGTTTAGCAAAGACGAGCAGAGGCGGGGCAACGTTTTTATCCAGGTCGTTTCTGTTTTTAACCCCTTCCACCCTCAAAGGTTCCTCTGGGTTTGGCCTTAAAGTTTAGCAGCTCTTACTAAAGACTTGTATTGTGCGTTGAGTCTTAAACACTGTTAACACCTTTTCCCAGTAAGAAATGTTCGACTGTAGTTTTGAATAAAAATATTTAAGCTTTTCTCAGTTTGAGCTGGTTTGATCTGCATCGTCATTCAGACCTCCTCAAGTAATAGACGCAGAACAACTCTGATTACGTGTCCTCGATTATTTCGGTTCATTAGTCTGTAAGGAAGCTCAGGGGGAAAGAAAAATGTCAAGTTTTAAATATTGTTCATTAAGATCTCGACATGAAAACATTTCTTCGACTTCCCGGATCCTTCCCGGATATTCAGTTAGTTTGGAAGTGTCCAGCAGGGCTGCGCTGTATCATGTCATCCATGATAACACGGGTATGAATTTTTATGAGATTAAAAACAACATCGCTGCTAGAGCAACGCCACGTTTAGGTTTCCAGGACACGTCTGAGAGCGAGAGCAGGAATCGGCCTCTGATGACGAGTCAGCATCCTCCAGGAAACTGCAGGAAACCACAAACCTGTTTCAGACCAGGCCAGGAGCAGCTGGTGATGTGTGAAGCAAAAGTAATCAGAGTACTCAACCAAGCCTCGCTGGATTGCTCGTAAGTTAGAATCCATGTGACAAGAAGAGGAAACGCAGGGCTTTAAGCTGCTGGTTAAAAAGCTCGAGCCAGCGTAGATATCGGTCAGCTTCAGTTGGAGTTACCAGCTTCTGTTAAACTGAAGCTTCTCACAAAGTTAGGAACAGTTTCTTCTACACTTTAACGGGAGCGAGCCCGGTGTTTAAAGGACTCTCGGAGGCACTTCGGCCTCACAGTCCTTCTGTTTTGGACAAAGGTTCAGTGAACGTGGGCAGAAGGCTTTCACAGCCGTTTATTGAGCCAACAGGAAAGCTGTGGTGGGTAAACAGCAGCTCATGTGATTGATAGCTGTAATGCTGGCAGTGCTGACCGCACCAGCTGCTGAATCCTCACCGTTGTGCTGCTGCTTCTTCAGCGCCGCTCGGCTCACTGAGTTTTCTTTAAAGCAGGTTTTTATTGGCTCCGTTTGGCTGCTCGGCCGCTCCCGTCTGACATTATTGGATGATCAGTAAATACATTTAAATGAACGCGCAGTGATGCAACAAGGAAGACCAACAAGGCCTGTTTGAGTCGGTGGAAGCTCTTTGATTTAAACAAATATGCCGTTAACAACAAATCAAGACATTTTTAGCCAAATAGAAACGATCTGAGAGGATAAACGACGCCCACGCTGGACCCAGGTATCTATCAGCGAGCGCGCGTTCCCACGCTTTAACCACAGTGACTCACGGCAAAGCCACGACAGGCGGCGGAGGCTCGTTACTCAGGTCTCTGCGTTTACGGTAAATTGTTGAATCAGATCGAGAGGCCTGACGTGACTGTAACGAGATCCTCGCTGTTAGAAACTTTATGACTTTCAGACAAAAGGAGACGCGTTTGGCTGATGTCCGTGGAGCCGTACGGTTTCACAGCTGCCGTGTGCGTCCACAGAGCTGCACCCACAACAAAGCAGCGGCTTCAACAAGCGAGCTCGCAGAGGAAACGGCCACATCAGCGCCGGCCTGTAAAAAATGATGTTTTACCGCATTCGGGAAGCCGAACCATTACCTCATCTGCCAAAGAGACGAAAGCTCTCGAGTAAGCAGAAGAACAAAGCAGCCAAATATCTGACACACACACACACACACACACACACACACACACACACACACACACACACACACCGGCTTCATTAGCCATCGTTACACTGCAGCTGCACTGATTCATCAGTAACCTGAGCAGGTCAGAAACCTTCAGTTTGCATGAATTTTGTTTCGTAGAACAGGTGAACAGGTGAACTGCTCACCTGGTGGACGTTAAACAGATGATCCATTACAATAAAACTTAGACTGGCACCTCTCGTGCCCACCACAAAAGAACAGATAATAAAAAATTAATAAATAGACGATAATAAATCAGGAGATAATAGATTTTTATGATCGTCCTGATGGGGTCTGTGTGCGGGGTGAAAGCTGTCCCTCTGTCTGTTTGTGTGGGATTGTCTGCATCGTTTGCTCGATGGAGGAAGTTTGAGTAGAGGGTGGCAGGGTGTAGGTCACCTCACGCTTCAGCTGTGCAGCTCTGCAGCTTCTGACCCACCCGTGATGGCGTTCGTGCTCTAAGTGGCGATCCTGTAGAAGTTCAGCAGCAGATTCACGGGGAGCGTGCTTCAGCTTCCGTAGGAAGAACAGCCTTTGCTGGGCTTGTTTTTTTGACCAGGCTGGAGGTTCAGCCCCAACAGACGGACGGCGTTCCTCCACACACAGCTGCTGGGTTGTACTTCCTGTTCTGCTCGAGTCTGTGACTGACTCTTTGGTGCCACCTTAAGCTTGTAAGTTTGACGACCGTTGCATCATCTGCAGATTTTATTATAGTGGTGGATGGGGGTGTGTTCGTGGGCGGAGACTCGGACACAGCCGTGTGGGGTCTCCGCATTCAGGATGATGGTTTAAGAGGGGCATCTCCCCTCTCTGTGTGAAGGTGCGGTATCCATGAACGCAGCGAGGAACCTCGGCCATGTTTGTAGTTCGTTGTAGTTTTACGGTGTTGAATGCGTTTCACAGAAAGCACGACTGCGGTTTCTTCTCTGTGTCGGCGCGCTGTGGTGGACGAGGTGGCAAACACTTGGTAATAAAATGAGAATAAATTCAGCACTTTGGGGATTTTCATCTTTGGACAAAGCCACAAACTTCCAGATGTTTCTTTGGGCTCTGACTGGTTCTTTTTTTAAAACCCAGCATTTGTCAGACTGTGGAGGCACTTTGGACGGAGCGTGGCCCCCGGCCTCCAGTCAGACTTGAATATTAAAGGTTTATCAGCGTTAAAGCTCAGATTCTTTTGCTTTGATGTTGTATTTTAGCTGATGAGTGAAGACTGTGAAGTGATCTGTTATTTCAGTTGGAGAGAAAAATCTGAATCTCTGCTTTGAAGTTTGGAAATCTCCCTCTGGCTGCGTTTCAGGAAACTTGCGACTCGGAGCGGGAAGAGGTTTGATGCAGGAGTCAGGAGCCAAAGCTGCAGCGATTAGTGTTGCGTTAGAGCCAGAGAATCACGCCGTCAGCCATTTTAAATACTGTTTATCCGCAGGAACGTCAGGACGGTGTCACTCTCTGCGACGCTTTGTGACGAGACAGGAAACAGTGGGCTCATCTCTGTGCTCCGTTCAGACGCACAGATGTTTCTGTGATTCAACACCGAGAAATGTTTCTATTTCCTCAGGCTGATTCACAACGTTTACCCAGAATGCACTTTGTTTCCTCCAGTGAATGACCAGAAAACCAATCAAACATCCCGGGGTACGGAGGACCAGGAGGACCAAATGAAGTAACTATGTTGCTAAATGATTCATTAAATGTGTCATTAATTAATTACAGTTCGGGGTCGTGTTCATGATGGAGGGGAGAGTGGAGCGTGAGACTGGGCTTAAAAGTGAAGCTGTGGATTTACTGGCCCATCTGTGTTCCTGCCCTCACCCACGGTCGCCGATAAAACGTGTTTCTTTTGAGAGGGGGCGGGGCTCTTCCTTAGAGATGGGGTGGAGCAGTCCCGTCATTCGAGAGGACTCGGAGTAGAGCTGCTGCTCCTCCACATCCACGTGTCCTACTGGGAGGAGGCCCTGTGGCAGACCCAGGACTCACTGGAGAGATGGCATCTGTCATCTGACTGGATAAGCTGGGAGAGGTGGGCGGGGTGAGGGAAGTGTGGGCTTCTGTGCTCAGACCCAAACTGGGAGAAGTGGTAGGAAATAGATCTATGAATAATTAGGTGTGCCATGAATTTATTGAAACTTGGAAGTTAATAAAAAAAAACATAAAATACACATTGAATTGATTATTTAATGATTTAGTTATTTGTTTATTTTGGCACTCATGGTCCTCCATACAGGGACCAGTACTGGATCTGCTCCTGTCACAGATACTAAACTGGTGCATGGTTTATTCAAACTGTGACTCTGATGCTGCTGCAAAACCAGGTTTAGTCCTCAGACTGTGGCTCAGTTTGAAGACGCAACGACGGCTCAAACATGATAAGAGTCAAATCTGGAGCCACGTCGGAGGACTCGTGGCTCTGTGAAATATTCATGAGATGAAACGTTCTTCATTAAAAACTGTGAAGTTTTTGTACATAAAGAATGAGCTGACTGTGGGGTCAGGTGGGAGGCGCTGATTGGCTGTTCTTACCTGGATTTCCTTCTCCTTGTCTCATCCGCACTGATGCAGCTCAGCAGCTTTCAGAAACACGAGGGAGGAGCAGGAGGAGGAAGAGGGCATCCTCACTCTACACCTTTCGTGCGCAGCGCGGCGCCACGCTCGATGTGGAGCTTGCATTTCAGAGTGTGAGTCACAGCAGGAGATTTCAGCCGTTGTAGTGAAATTGTGATGGGAGAGGACCAGTGTGAGTACGATCCCAGCGTGCTGCTGCTTCTTCTCCAGTTTCAGGCCCACAGAGCTGGTTCTCATTAGAGGAGAGAGCACACGCGCTGACTCACTGCAGAAAGTTTGGCGAGCGCGGGGGGAAATCCTTTGTAGCGGCGTGCTGTATCTTTTTTACGTCCACATTCACATAAATCAGCTTGGCGAGCACACAGGCCCCTCCCTCTGTTCCTCTGTCGTCTCGGGCTCGTCTGAGCCTCAGCTCGGTTCACGGAGATGAGCAGACGTCAGTGCCGACGTAAACTGAAGAATATCGGCCCCACCGTTTTGTTTGCAGCCTTGAGGGTTACATCAGTCAAAGCTGGGGCTGTGCAGCTACGGCCGGCGAGGACAGATGCTCTGTCAAAGACTTTATTACCCCGCGGTCTCACCCTCTGGCCGGCTGTGTGTTTTATGGGCCCTGTGATGACAGAGGGTGAGGTTCACGTGGAGGTTGGGCAAAGAAAGGAGGCAAATACAGCCGACGGTCAGGACGGTGGAGGGCTGGAAGACAGGAAGTAAAGCGAGGGTGGTTTGGAGTGCTGGTAGTGAGTGTGTTTGCAGAGTCGCCTGCAGCTGTTGGAGCCTCAGATGGGTCTCATGTGCAAACTGTAACCTCCACTCCTGTGGGTAAACTGGAACTAAATGAGGTTTGTGGAACTGGCTTCCAGATGACGGGGCACGGAGGTTTGGTCCTGTTTAGTGTTGGAGTCGTTTAAAGTGCACAAGTCTGTTTCTGTGACGCTTTTCTGATCCTCTGATGTTCCTATATTTACTCATTCAACTGCACCTTCTTACCTGCAGCCTGGAGCTCACCTGTGTTGGCTGAGACCAGCTTAAACTCATAGTTTTTTCAGCGGTCACGCTTACCCAGGTACAGGTGTAGCCTAAAATCGAACAAATCTAAAAACAAACACGCTGAGGCATTCCCAAACCGAGAGACGTAATCTCTCCTCCCAGTAGAGCGTACCCAAAACACGTCATCCAGGAGGCATGCTGGGTGACACTGGACCACTTCATCTGCTTCCTTTTGATGTGGAGGAGCAGCAGCTCCATCAGTTAGATATGTATTAACAGGCAGCGTGTCGGTGGCTTAACAGGTTTGATTTTTATCCATCCAGGAGAATGGATCCCATCTTAGTCTTATTTTGAAAGTTCATTTGCCGCCACTCTTTCCTGACCGAGTCGCCGTCATTTGGTAAACTGAAAAGTTTAACCCGCCCAGTTTGCACTTCTACACTTTCCCAGGAGTCACACTGATTAATTAACTCCACCATCAGAGATGATCCCAGAGAGCTGCAGCAGGTGGAGAAACTGGTTCATCTGCTGGTGTTGCTGGAGCTTCAGCGTCTTCAGTTTAGAGATTAACGTCAGGCTGCAAACATGAGGGTATTCCTGTGGGTTTGTTGGGCATGTTGAGGCCTCAGCTTTAGAGTTTGGGATCCAGACGTGCTTCTACAGGCTCCTGGAGGTTGGGATGGATTTTGGGATCTCGCCCAGTGGCTTTAGGAAGGATCTCAGCAGAGCTCAGGAACGCCTCACACACCGACTCCAGGCGTGGGAACGTGTGGTCTCATTTACTGCTGTAATCTTTGGGGACTCGTGAGAGACGCGTTAATAATCAAATAGTCCAAATTAATCCGTCATCGGTTTTCCCTCCATACAACAAAGTGTCAGTAAAGTTTGTGTTCACTTGAAGTCGTCAGTACATTTCAGTGAAAGCGCTCCGGCTCTCTGTACTCGTGCAGCGTCGTCGCTGAGCTTCGCGCACCGCGGCCTCATCCATCAGTTTAACGATCAGCTGATCCAAAATAAACGGAGGCTTGATTACTCGCTCAGAGACATCCGTCACCGTGCTGGCTGGAGAAGCTGACGGTGACAGAAACAGGAAGCGCTTTGTTTACAGTGTTGATGCTGCTAAACGGCACTCCTGAAAGAGACGCCGAAAGACGTCTTTCCTCACTGAACGTGGTGTAACCTGATAGGTTGGCGTGGATTTGCAGCTCAGGAGCCCGCCAACGACTTAGATGGGAATGCATGTGCGCTAATAAGCAATGTCAGCTGTTTGCAGTTACGTAAGTAATACTTACTGCTGTGAGCATTTGTTGTACTGCCTGTACACAGTTTACTCTCTGTATCGCCTTTCATTGTGTCTCTATTGACAGAAATAAGCCACGAGTTTGTTTTTCTAACCCTAAAGATGGAGTCAGTAGTAAAACACGGAGGATTTACTGTTTGCTGTATTTGTGGAGTAAACATGTTAAACAGGTTTATTAAATTATTAAAAAACACGAAAGAATTGATGGATGAATAGACAAACTCACTCTTTGACCCTCGGCCTCAGCTATTTTTTATTTTCCATCCACAGACAATATGGCAGTATCCAATTAAATCCTCAGATTTCACAAACTAAATTAGATCTCAGGCTTCTTGGTCGGTCTGTTAGTGCAGTGACCTCACAGCAGCCATGTTATTGGTCACATGATGTCATTAAAAGGCTCCAACAGCACAAACACAGCTCAGAGGTCCAGTTCAGGTGAAGCTAGCA
>NC_137422.1:40415213-40445213 GCF_964374335.1 Astatotilapia calliptera
GGGTGGAGCCAAATAAGGGAAGGATGTCGTGGACATGTTGAATCTGCCGGAGCAAGCTGCCGTCTTTAATGTGGCTGTTCAGACACCATGAGGTTTCCAGCCCAGCTGGTTATTTTTACACTAACTACACTCGTGCACGTGATTAACTACACTCGTGCACGTGATTAACTTCCTGGGCTGATGGCGTGCACTGCCTGAAAGCTGTCAGTTTACCTTTGGAGGTCCAACATGTTACCTGTGCAAACGGGGCAACAGCAGAGGGTGTGTTAGTGGTTTTACCCTCCGCTGAGCCCCCAGCTGCTGAAGCTAAACCTGCTTCATTTCCTCTCCTGCTCTGCTGCCTCGCTCAGACTTGTTCCCACAGTCCCACAGCTCCTCGGAAACTTCCTCTGGAGCGGGGAGGGCGGCGGAGGCGGGGGCTGAGCGAGGGGGCAGGAAGGACCGGAGCTTTTCTTGGCCCGGCGTCTGAGACCAGCTTCACCACAGCCAGCTTTTCATAACCCAAGCTGGCACTGACAGCCGAGATAACGTTCAGCCGTTACAGCACGAATGTGTTTCATTTAGACCCTTCAAGAAAAATACTGACACACATCGAATCCGAGCGATTATTGGAACGCCAGCAGGAAACGATCAGAGTCCACCAGGTGTCCAAGTAACGCCTCGCTCCACCTTTACTGCGCCGGGCTCACAGGAAAACTAGAGCCAGCAGAGACTTTGATTGGGAGCTTTGAAAGGCTGTGAGTGGACGACCATCACGGCGGTGGTCCGGGCCGCCGTCGTCCCCGTCTGTTTGTTTGTTTTCTTTATTTCTTTATTTTTATGGGTTTTCTTATTTATACAACATGTACAACAATACAAGTTAATCACAGTGGGGGGAAACATAAAACAAACAAACAAAACAAACGATTTCTATGGTTTTTAATACTTCTTATGTTATTAAATTTGTATTTTTAGGTTTATATTATGTTTTTGTTTTGTCTCTTTCTCATAGCGCTCTCTTTCTGTGTTTCTGTCTCCAGGGTGAGGACGATGCTCTCCTGATTCTCGGCGTCCTCGTCCACCCCGTCGCCTCCACCATGAACCACACTCCCAGCCCCCACCTGTCCGACGGCGGCAAGCAGGCCGGCGGCGGCTTGCTGTGCAGCTTGGGTCTGGGATCCGACCGGGGCGTCCGCTCCCCGGACAGCCTCACCCACACCCCCAGCCCCACGGGAGGAACGCCCAGCTCCAGCCCCCCGCTGCTGCTGTCGCCCGGCCTGGGGGGCCTCGGGCTCGGCTCCCTCGGGGCCATGGGCGAGGCAGCCGGAGCCGACTGGGAGAGCAGGGAGGAGCTGAGGCTCAGGGAGCTGGAGGAGGCTCGGGCCAGGGCCGCCCAGATGGAGAAGACCATGAGGTGGTGGTCGGACTGCACCGCCAACTGGAGGGAGAAGTGGAGCAAGGTGGGAGAAATGTAGCTCAGTGGCACGGAGCAGGGTGGAGACCGGGCTGGGTGGGGCTCTAGGTGGGGATGTGCTTCAGTATCTGAAAGAAAGGCTCAGCTATGGAGCTACAGATGAGCAGAAATAACATTTCTGTGATATCGATCCACTGTGAGCCTGTACGGAGAAATAATATTATTAATAATAATGTGATACAGACGCTGAGGTGTTTTAGATGATGTCCTATAAAGAGGTTTGACAACCCGCCTGCTCAGTCAGTCGTCGTCTTTGTTTCCAGGTTCGTGCGGAGCGTAACCGAGCGCGCGACGAGGTCCGTCAGCTCAGGCAGCGGCTGGACACCCTCACCAAGGAGCTGACCGGCATCCGGCGCGAGCGGCAGGAGCTCGCCTCGGAGAACGAGACGCTACGGCAGGAGACGCTGCGCCTCCGCGGCGACCACGCGGCCCCGCCTCTGTCCGCCACATCCCCCTCCTCCTCACCCGCGCACCCCCGCGGCGCTTCCTCGTCATCCTCGCCGTCCATCCCCCCTTCCTCCCCGGCGTCATCCTCCTCTTCCTCTCAGGTCCACGGCGATGTGAAGCTGGACAGGGCGGCAGAGGGACCGCCGGGATCTCCAGAACCAGAACCGGTGAGGGACATGGACTTGGATAGGCAGAAGACGGGTCAGAAGGTGAGCGTGCTCTCAGCTGGCGTTCTTCTTCCTGGTTTTGGTTTCAGATTGAATTTCTTCCACACGAGGTCCTGACCTTTAACCTCTGCAAACTTTGGTTTTACCTTTGTGCATTTAAATGAAACATCTGCAGGATGCAGCTCTGACAAACTCGGGGCTCATGCGACCTGAAACAAATGATGCAATCATTAGACTGATCGGGGGGGCATTTTAAGGTTGGTGCTTGGTGCACATGAAGGATCTGATGATGGTTCATCCATGGACATCAGTGAGTCCCAACCCAGCAGGTAGCAACGTGAAAAATAAGTAAATAAAAGTACGTAGAAAAGAAATGAAGTCTGAGTGGGTCTGAACAGGATTCAGCTGAGTTTAGTAAAACGGTGACTGAAAGTTAAACCTGAGACCAACGTTCAGCTGTTGGAGAGATGAATGAGTGAAGGTGGTTTAACGCCCGCCTCCTTCACATCGGTGCGCTCGCATCCTCGGCTGCTACACGTGATCCGTGAATGTAGGCCACTCGGGCTGCTGTCTCCACCATGATAAAATACACCCCTGTTATAGCACCAGAGGGGGG
Source organism: Astatotilapia calliptera (assembly GCF_964374335.1). Taxonomy (NCBI): domain Eukaryota; kingdom Metazoa; phylum Chordata; class Actinopteri; order Cichliformes; family Cichlidae; genus Astatotilapia; species Astatotilapia calliptera. Next base: position 40,417,897 of record NC_137422.1, read on the forward strand.
GGTGTGTGTGTGTGTGTGTGTGTGTGTGTGTGTGTGTGTGTGTGTGTGTGTGTGTGTGTGTGTGTGTGTGTGTGTGTGTGTGTGTGTGTGTCCTATTTAGGAGGTACAGCTACCCTCTGCCTGTGCACGTGAACACGAATCACGCCGTGTCTCCAGAGGACGCTGTCTGCCGTCTCTGCCGTCGCTCCCATGAGGACAAACATGATTCAGCCTTTCATTGACTCTGTGGAGCTGCTTTGTTTCTGGAGGCCGATGTAACGCTCAGGCTTTATTCTGCCCAATAAAAACAGAAGAATGAAAACGCGACCGCAACAAAAACTGTAATGGGCTAAAAACGAGTCAGCCACACGTGCAACAGCATCAACAGCTGCTGCGCTGCAGGACTGCAGCTAACGCTGTTTATTGCACCATGAAAACACCATGACTGTGTTCTGTAGTTCACGTTATTGTAAAATTACTTCTGTGGCACTGAAAGCGCTCTCTCCAGGCTCCCGGGGATCGTTCGATGGTCAGGGTGTATTCCCGTCTTTCCCAAAACATTCCCTTTGGGAATTTCTCAGCATGATTTCCTGTTTCAGTTGATTCCTCGGCCTGGAATCGACTGGAGCGGTCTCGCGGGAGTTTTGCATCCATTGGCTGTGAGTTCTTACACTGAAATCCAGGAGCAGAGGAAACAGAAGCTGTCTGTCTGTGCTGGTGCCCCCCGAATGTAGTGTTTACATGGAATACAGACTGGAGGGTGACGCAGGAACCTCGACACACCGTCTGTCCTTCTGTCCCGGGGGATCCCGAGCTGCTTCCAGGGGAAGGTTAGAGTAAACATATCATCAGTGAGTTCTACCCTGAGGACTCCTCTCAGCTGGGAATACCTGCAAAACCTCCAGAAATCCTGATCAGATGCCAGAACAACCTCACCTGGCTCCTTTTGGTACTTGCTCGTCACATCAGGCACCAAACCAGAGGGATCGGTTAAGTCTCCATCACTCTGACCTCAGCGGACCCTCGGGTCCTCAGGGATGCTGAAAGTGCAACACTGGCTTTAAAGATGGTACCTGGAAGTGCTGCTTCATGCTGACGTGAACCAGTCTCCTCGGGAATATAAGGCGTCGTTCTTTGGAGGCTGGTGTGGACACTTCCTGCTGGGCAGAGGCTGCAGGGTAGACCGGGATCAGTCAGAGACTCCTGGGTGTACGTCTCCTCCTGGCCTGGGATCACCTCGGGATCCCCGACAGGCTGGATGTGTGGACCAGCCTGTGAGCCTCTCTCGGGTCAAAAATGGGTGGATGTCCGTTATCATTGAGAGAGAGCGCCGTCACACTGTATGATTTAGAGACGGCTTCATCCAGTGCCACAAGTCTCTTTGGCTTTCGGTTGAGTTCTGAAAGTGCTGCTCGGTTTTATCCGTGACCTGCACCTGTAGTATCAGAGGTGATGAATCATGTGACTAAAATAGGCCCGACACATCCTCTCAGCAGCTGGGGGACGTTCCCCTGCGGTCACGTTTAAATCATTCTGCTTCTCGTTTTATTCTCGACAGCAACTCTCTGCCGTGGGCAAGGGCCCACTTCCACTGGAGACAGCGGCGACCTTCAGTCTGCACTAACATCTGATTGGCTGCTTCAGTAGAAAGTTCTGGTGTCGGGTCTTTAGTTTTTATGTGTGAGAGTCATCAAACCCAGGGACAGGAAGGGAATTTTACTCATGAGCTTCAGCGCAGGCGGAGGTCGATGCGGTGCTTCACCTGCACCCTGCCGTCCAGCTTTCTACTGTGAAATCTGGCGGTGCGTGGAAAGCGGCAGACCTGAACGAATTGCAGCGTTACAGAACCCGAAACGATGAGCGGGACAGATCTGGCCTGCAGCGTGAAACACGCCGGGGATGTTTCTGGCCGCTTTGGCCTCCGAGCGATCATCAGAGCGTCGTTAAAGCGCCGCAGCCTTCCCGAGCGTTGTTGCATCCATCCGTGCAGGTTTGAGTTCATTAAACTTGAATCTGAGCTGACGTGAACAAACCGAAGGCTGCAATCAAACGCCGGATTTCTGCGGTTTGTCTGCTGTTTGCAGCGGCGGTGGGTCCCTGTGTTTCTCCGCACACATGTTTGGGCTGCAGGGCTGCATGTAAACCGTGATTATGTGTCTGTCAACAGGCAGCAGAGGTGGTCTTGGAACGGTGGCTCGCTGCTGCTCTCACACAGCTCAGCCTCATTTCCTGTCTCCTTCCATTGTTCTCCTCTTTGAGTGCTTCCACATGTCAGGCTTTGTCTCACCCACAGCGGCGCAGCGGGGCCCTCTGTTGGCCGTCGCCTGTAATGGCAGCGTGGCAGCTCTGTTTTCCACGTGTTGGGACAGAGCGTGCTCCGTGACCTTGTGTCGCTTTTCCTCACGCGTGAGTCTGGATGATGCAGTCCTGTTGGTGTTACTGCGTCCACACTGGAGGGTTTGCTGTCATCCTACAATGATCCAAACTGGAGCAGTGAAAACAGTGACATTTGACTGAGTCGTGATCTTTATGCTTTCAGTCAGAAGAGCAGTGGTAGGGCTGGGCGATACGACCCAAAATTCATATCTGGATATTCTTTAGCTGGATGGTGATATACGATATAGATCTCGATATTTTTTTTAAAGAGAGTTAAGAACAAAAAGAGAGTTCTTAGTCACACTGTACCAGATCTCACACGGGCACCTTTATTAACATACAGCGCAGATGTACTCAGAAATAAATGATCAGCATTAAATAATAATGCTCCATAAATAAAATAAAACAATGTTGTTTTTGTGCATAACGAAAAGCTCATAGTTGTGAAGTCAAAATGTAAACTAACAGACGCTGAGCATAAACAAGCATCTGTGGCCCTTATACACACAGTACGGTGATATTACGCTGAAGCACAGTACGTATCACTCCGCCAGGCTCCTCGGTAGCTGTAATGCTCCAACAATCCATCAAGCGCTGCAGCTTCGTAGCTCAGCAAAGTCCAACTAAAACATTTGTTGCTGAGCCTGTGCAGCACATAAACGCGGTTCGAGGTCAGTAAACACAACCAGAATTCATACATACGGCACACTGTCGATTTTTGAGAAAATCAAAGGATTTTAGGCGTCAACGCGTTAGCCCGGTTAGCGTGTTAGCCCGGTTAGCTCGTTAGCGCGGTTAGCTGGTTAGCGTGTTAGCCCGGTTAGCTCGTTAGCGCGGTTAGCTGGTTAGCTCATTAACGCGTTAACGCCGTCCAGCCCCACGCACGGGGCGATCCGCGGTAACTTGTTAACGGAGATTTGCCCCTTTAATGCAGTTATGGCGTTAACGTGATTTTAACGAGATTACCGCTACCAGCACTAAAACACTAATCTCCAAATGTTGTCTTTTTGTCGAGCAGCTCTTCTTTGATAGCTGCCGTGTCCACTTCATTGTGGCCACTACGTGACTGTAGCCCCGGGTTACCCGCTGAGGGAGGCGGGGCAGGAAGGTAACACCTGCTAAAAGTTTTCACTTCCTGTTTCTCGACTTGCTACAACAAACCTGCTCAGTCAGAGGGAAGCGTTCCCACAGGCGCGAGTGGAGCTCTGACGGTTGATTCTGCAGTTTGACCCTCTGTTATCTACAGAAGCTGCACATGTCAGCGACAGCTGTTCTTACTGCAGTACACGTGTTGCTGTCTCAGCAGCTCGTGCATAAGCTAAATAAGGTGAAGGCTGTTTTCTTTTTTCAATTTCTTCTATAGCTTATTATGGTCGCATGAATATTTGTGATGCTGATAATCGTGTTGTGAAAACCTGATGTTGTGACGATATCGTGACGCCTCAGACTGAACTTCCTTTGGACGCTTGATCAATAAAACAAAGCATGAAAGTTTTTATCTGCTGAAGTAAAATCATAACCTGTGATTGGACGTGACAGCAGGACATTGATAAATCAGGTTCCCTGCTCTCTTCAGTGCCGGCACCTCCCGGTTTAAACTGTCTATCACTGTGATCGATATATCGATTGATCAATCGATTGCACTCACATTTACTTCAGTAAATCTCAGCTGCTTTAGTTGATCTCCGAACACCTGCGATGGTCTCAGCTTTGATGCCAGGATGTCCTTACTTTTGAGGGAGCACTCTGGGTCGTGCGGGAGGCGAGTGGTTGTTCTGTGGAGGAAATAAGGACGAGGTCTTTGCTGTCCGCCTGCCACAGGGGACAGATTTACTGCGTGCTGCAGGACGAGCGCTACGCTTAGTTTTATTTCTGTTAAGGTCATTAAAAACACGCAGCGTGAAAATGATGTGAGAGTTCGCTGGCAGCAACCTCAGAAATTCCAGTTGGGTGGGTCCAGATTTGGTGCTTTTTTTCATGTTGTTTTCCTTCATAACTTCATGAGGATACATCCACATGTTCAGGGCTGAAAAACTCATTTGAGCTAAAAGTCAAAGTTTACAGCAGGTTGCAGAAACTGTTCCACATGTTTCAAGTCTTTGTTCTCTGAGTAAAACACAGCATGTCTGTCACATCGTCCCTCCCTCTGTCTTTACCTGCCAGCGTGCGTCTGTCTCTCCCACCTGTGTGCGGTTTAGCCTTCATGTCACCGTCTGACCTCCCGGTCTCTTTGTCTCCTTCTTCATCAGGACCTGGAGCTGCTCGATTCAGTGCTGCGCTCTCGAGCTCCGGGCGCCGACGCTCAGGAGGCCTGGGATGGCCGCGGCGGCGTCAACCCAGCCGGCTCGCGCCGGCAGGAGCGCAGCCGACAGCTGTGGGAGGACGCGGGCACAGCGGAGGAGGACTCGAGCAAACTGAACGCTCTGCAGCTTCGCCTGGATGAGTCCCAGAAAGTCCTGCTGAAGGAGAGAGAGTAAGAGAAGCGGGAAAAACACGACTTCTGGTTCTGTCAGCAGGGACAGCCCGAGGTCGAACCATCAGAGAAACATAATCTAGTCATAAATCAGCATTTCACCATAGAAATCCTTCTTGTCTGTAATGTTTTTTATCGATCGCACCCAGAGATGTGAAACTCGTTTTACGAGTTATGTTATCGTTTCCACACCATCAGAAATCTGTAAAGACAGAAACCTGTCGGCTCGACTCTGAAACTGTAAGAACGTGAAGGTCACAGAGAAAGCACAAGAAAGCAAACAAACCACGAACACACGACAGATCGTACAGAAACAGGAAGTCTTCTGCCATTACATTTATTTTCTGTTATTTTATCACGCTGTTCTAGCACGAGTGGGTGTGGCGGGGAGTGTGGCGTGATTCATTCGTGCTGTCTGTTTCCCTGCAGAGACAAGCTGGCTCTGAGTAAGAGCATCGAGAGACTCGAGGCTGAGCTCAGTCAGTGGAAACTGAAGTACGAGGAGCTGAGCAAGAGCAAGCAGGAGGCTCTGAAACAGGTGAGGCACAGCACAGGTCACCTGAGCACAGCGGACGCTGCTTCGCGGGACGGTCCGTCTTCTTTAAACGTGCGCTCTGACTGTTTTTCTGCTAACAGACGAGCGCTTGTGTCTCTGAGCTCCGTGGTTCATCGATCACTGACCTGCTGTCGCACAACGAGAAGACAAAGACAGAGCAAAGCAGCCGAACCGAAAGAAAGCAGAAGGAGCAAACGTGACAAATACATCAAAAGTGCAACGAAGGAAGCCGGAGTGCGTGATTCTCAGGGACTTCCTGTTAGACACGCGCTCGACTTACAGCTTGAATTTCATAGAAAATGTTCCTCACTTCAGATTTTCACACAGTTTGGTCCACGTGACGCTCGCAGACGGTCCACAAATAATTAGCGTTCATAACATTTAGTCAGCAAACGAGCTGAATGTGAGAGCTGCGGACGGCGTTTGAATTTCACGACAAAAGGACGATGAACACAGGTCGTGATTGTTTCAGCTCATTAAACTCGGTGTGCAGCAGCTGCACAGCATCATGCGTCTGTGACGTGTTCCCTTTGAACTTACTTCTTTATACATCAGTTACTGTCAAACAGCAACTGATGCAACAGGACAGGCGCAGCTAACGTGCACAGCTGACCTTCAATTCAGCATAAATAACAACAACAACAGCAGCTGTTACAAATAAATAGGAACACGTAAGAAGAGCAGGAGTTCTTAAACATTTCAGTGATCACAGTTTTGCTTTTGTGTGAACATTTTCGGGTCTTTGAATGTTTTTATTTCTGGTGTTCAAACCTGTGGCCTCTGCTGATCGCGCAGTGATCGTCAGTCATCACGAGTCATAAACTTTTCAAACCTTAAAATGACTTTACTAAGAAGTCTGATCGCTTCAAATGTCCCGGCAGGTCTTCAGCTGCAGGAGGCCTGCTGTGCTCAGCAGCGTCCAAATCATAAAGCCGAGTGTGACGAGCTCTGTCTTTCGAACCACTAGGGGGCAGCACCGCTCCGCAGACGGCAGGTCTGATGAACATGAGTTAGATAAAAGCAGCAAAGTGGGGGTGGGGGGGCAGAAGATGTGAGAGATGTGTAGATGATGATGAAGGTGACGGAGTTCGTAGATAAGCGTGTTAGAAGATGCAGATGAAAGCGGGATCGCGCTGCAGGTTGGAGGAGGCGGATGAGACGAGAGGCAGAGATAAGGAGATATGACGGGGGGGTCACGCTTATCTCCACGCATGTTGTTTCAGATCCTCCAACATCACAGGAAGCGTCTCACAGTGTCTGCTTTAAAGAAACAGCCGCCTCCCCCGAAAAACGTCCAGATAACATTAAATGTCAGGCGGCTTAAACGTGGATTTATTTCTAACATCAGCCTGAACGATGAAAGCCTGAGAGTCACTGAAAGATTAAATGTTCAATGTCTTCATCCTGCAGCTGAACCTGCTGAAGGAGATGCACCAGGACGAGCTGGGACGCATCTCCGAGGACTTGGAGGACGAACTGGGAGCTCGAACCAGCATGGACAAGAAGCTGGCCGAACTACGAGCTGAGGTGAGGGACCTGACAGCAGCGCGCGGGAATCACGACCCCGAGAAAAGCCGTGGGAGACGTGAACGGACGTCGCTAACATTTATAAACAATTTCAATCAGAATCAGATGAAAAATGTCAGACTGCTAAAAACAGTCTGTGAGTTTGTGGGTGCAGAAGCACTCAGGGAGGGGCGGCCCCCCGAGACAGACATGAATAATCACTAATGATTACATGCAGATGGATAAACACACAGTGAGTGAAGCACCCAGTGCATCATGGGAATCCCCCAGCAGCCTATAGCAGTGTAGCTTCAGAACAGCTGTTTATGTTATTTTAAGGCTAAAGTGGGCATTATTAGGGGTGTGGCCTCTTTGACTGACAGCTGGATGTTTGGGCCACCGTACAGTCAATCCTGTCTCCATCTGAGGCGTGTCGTGTGTTTCCTACAGATGGAGCGGCTGCAGGTGGAGAACGCCGCAGAGTGGGGGCGTAGAGAGCGCCTGGAGACCGAGAAGCTGGGCCTGGAGAGGGACAACAAGAAACTGCGAGCTCAGGTTGAAGACCTGGAGGAGCAATTAGCCAAGCAGCGCCGGCAGGCCGCCTCCGCGCTCGACAGCGACCTGAAGGCCATCCAGACCGAGCTGTTCGAGAGGAACAAGGTGGGCGGGGCTTTCTGCGTGCTTACTTCCCTCTCTTCTTTCCTTTTCCTCGCGTGTTCCTCCACGGTCTCATCCCTCACGCTGCACAGCTGTCAGGTTTTTTGCTCCTTCATTTCACGACACCGTGGAAATCCCTCCACAGATGTAGAGACGGGCGGCGTTCGGTCCGAGGCGGGCATCGGCCGGCTGAATAACGAGGAAATCACAGAAGTAAACCAAGTCTAATCAAAACCTCGTGACAGTCTGAGCTCCTGCTGAAGGGGGGAGACGCCGCCGGGTCACGGGGTGTCCATGTCGTCATGGTTACATGCAGGTTAACTGACATCCAATAATACAGATGGAGAAACTTGTACATGGGCTGAGACGGTGAAAGGTGAGGGGTCTCGAGCTGAGACGAGCAGGTTCATCAGCTTTAACCCGTTTCGAAGGTTGCAGATAAAAAATAGAAGATTAACAAACTTCAGCTTTTATTTCCTTCAAGTGGAAGATGAGAAAGTTTCATTCAGGTGAAACAGCGTACCTGTAACCTCAGGTCAGGGGGTCGTTAAGGTCAGACGCCCTCTGAGCGCCCGACGCTCATCCTGCCTCTCCCACAGCTCGTTAAATAAAGTGAGGAGTTAAAAAGAGAATTTCTGTGGCAGCTCAGAGTTAACCCGAGTCTCATCAGGTGCCTTCCACCTGCGACGATTACACGTTACTTACTTTCCCTGCAGCTGACGCAGGTCGCATGCTGCACATGCAGAGCAGCTGCAGGCTTCATGCCACGTTTGTGTGGACGACACAGAGGAGACGTTTCCACCAGCAGCTGCTGCCACTCACATTTCCACTGATTCACAAACGAGGTTGAAAGTGCAGGTTTGGTTTCCTGCACACCGATGAGCTCGCGCTACGTGTTTGTGCCCCGACCTTGTCTTTCAGGAACAGCGTGTGTGTGTGTGTGTGTGTGTGTGTGTGTGTGTGTGTGTGTGTGTGTGTGTGTGTGTGTGTGTGTGTGTTTAAAAACAGAAAGATTGATTGTGTTTAGTGTTAAAACCACAGTATTGATCCGCACAGCGAACAACAAACAGGGCGAGTGATTGAAACACACACGCACACACACACACACACTGTCCATGTGTGTGTGTGTGTGTGTGTGTGCGTGTGTGTGTGTGTGACAGATAAGTCACCTGATCACAGTGAGGCGTGATGATGAGGAGAGGTAGGCGGAGGTGCGAGGTAAGAAACGGCGTTTAAAGGAAGTGCCGTGGTCACGAGGTTTCAGGAGCGACTTTGACGCCAGTAGGCCCAAAGTGGGCGGGGTTAAACTTTTGAACTGTTCCCAAATATTAGAAGCGAGTTATTGAAGCGACCTCCAGCGGGAGGAGTGATTCACCAGACTGAATCACTTCCTGTGTGGACATCCCCACCGTCCAATCAGCTGACAGTTGTAACCAAATGAATTCATAAAATACTAAAGAACAGCAACAGCGATAAAAAAACAAGCAGAAAACACCAAAGATAATAAAAACTCATCATTTAAATTCCTGAAAGAAGAAGAAATCCAGCAAAAACTAATCATAGGTCTTTGAAAATGATCAAACCAACACAAGGATAAATACAATTAACTGATAATAAAAAGCAAATTATTAAACGCCCAAACAGAAATCAGCAAAAGAAGCAGAAATGAAATAAAATAATAATTTAGGTGAGACTTCCTAAAGAGGAGCAGAGCACAGCTGGAGCTGTGACATTAAGAAGTGAAAGCCTGATCCAGGTGATCAGGTCACCTGTCCATGCAAAGGTGGCCTGATCCAGGTGACCCGAGGGCTCAGGTGGGTTCATAGCTCATCAGAGACGTGCTGAGGTCTGTACGCGCCTCCGCACGGAGCTGAGGCCCATTTTTTTCAGCTTCCTGTGAAAGTGTGTGATGCTGCTGCAGTTCACAGGTCAGACTCGGACGAAACAATCGCACCAATGATCAGGCAACATCTGAACCTTCCCGGGGCAGGAAACACTCCTGCTTCACCAACACGTTTAAGTTTTGGCTGAGAGGCTGAAAAAAGTCCAAATCTGATCCTGGCAGCACAACACAAACGAGGAAAAAGGCCGTGAACATCCAAACACAGAGGTCAGAGTTCAACAGCTTCAGAGCTCCAAGACAGCAGACAAACACGAACAGGCTCCTAGACGGGCTGCAGACACACAGAGTAAGAGACTATCAAAATAAAACAGGAAGTAACATCGACGAGACATGAGAGGATTCTGGGAATGAACTGAATAACCAGGAATCACACATAAGTCTAAACACCGTCCATCACAGGTAAAGATCCAGGATAAAAATGCCAAAAGACAGAATACAAAACTCTGAGTATCAAAGAACTACAAACACAAAACGAACAAAATGTCACAAATAAACTTGATACGGCCTGTAGGGACAAGTCTGCAAGGAGGGTAAGCAGTCAGTGAAACATCAGGAATGAATGATTATAAGGCCACCAGAGAGAGAGAGAGACGGGTTCATGCTTCAAACACAGGTCAAAGACCAGAGAGCTCAGTGTGAGGCCGTCTGCCCCACAGCTCGCACCAGACAGGACGACGATCCCAGCACAGCAGCAAACAACGGAGCTGCCACAGTGGTCCAAGGTCCAGACTGTGTGTGTGCATGCGTGTGTGTGTGTGCGTGTGTGTGTGTGTGCGTGTGTGTGTGTGTGTGACTGTGTGTGTGTGTGTGAGATGATCTCTGGTCCTTTTAAATGGCCTCATTAAGCAGCAGGGTGGGTGGCAGAAGTGTGTGTGCGTGTTTGTCGGTGTAAGTGGCCTCCATTACCGCCCATCCCACAGGGTTATTTATGAAGATGTCAGGCTGATTTAATGCTGCATTTAACACACACACGCGCACACACACACACACAGAGTAAAGATTCAGCGTAATGAATCAAAGGAAGTCAGACAGAATAATAATTAGACACTGTTTGAGCTGAAGCTGACTCGTAGTCTGTGAGGAAGACTCTGATGAAGAGGAGGAAAAGATGGCCGAAGGATAAAGAAGTTTGTCCTGGTGGACTTTTGTCAAGGACCTGTTCAACGAGCTATTTAATAAAAAAACGTGGGACAGGAAACGGCAGAGTTTGCTGGTTAATTGAGATTAGACCTTCAAAATAAGAGCGAGGCATCTGATTGGTGAGCTGCTCTATTTTTGTTCCCAACCTTTCATTTTACTTCCTTCTGCTCCATCTTTTCTTTGTGTCTCTTCACATTTTCTTCCTCTTTGTGTTTCATTGAGCCGATATCGCCAAACCGCTCCGAGAAGCGCGCACAAGCCCCTCCCCCACTGTACGACTCCCGGGCAGCCCTCGTTATAAAACCAATTCTCCTCTTCATCGTCTGTGGGACTGCTGTCTAAATTAATGCTAAATTCTGCATGACAGAGGGGGAAGGGTGTGTGTGTGTGTGTGTGTGTGTGTGTGTGTGTGTGTCTTTGTTTTCTGTGAGCAGATGTAGCAGCAGACTTCAGGGTCTTTGCAGTCAAGGAGAAACATTTAACAGGCAGCGCAGCGTAACACACACACACACACGCACACACTCTCACGCACACACACACACACACGCACACACACACACTCTCACGCACACACACACACACACGCACACACTCTCACGCACACACACACGCACACACTCTCACGCACACACTCTCACGCACACGCACACACACACACACACACACGCACGCACACACTCTCACACGCACGCACACACTCTCACGCACACGCACACACTCTCACGCACACACACACACGCACTCACACACATTTGAAGGACGGCAAACATTCCTGCTCATACGCCGTCCTGTAATCCATGTTTAATGGAGTCAGGGACTTCCCGCCCCTCCCCCCTTGCCTCCCCGCCCTCCCCCGTCCTCTCCTCTTCTTCCACCCTCTCAGACAGCCATCGTCTGGAAATGATAAGGCTGGGGGGATATTGAGGTCTCTGACCTGCTAAAGATAAAAGCAGGAAGTCCTCAAACCTCTCTGGCCGCAGATATTAAAATTAAATCACCTGCAGTAAATTAACTGAGTTCACACTGAGCACGGTTAACTGAAATAAGGACGGGCAAGATTTTAGAGATGTGTCGTTGTAGATTCTGTTCGCAGGCCTGGTTCTTTATTAATAACAGAGCAGTGTTTATGAGGAAAGATGGAGGCGGCGAGGGACGTCTCGCCGTGTGTAAAAGCAGGTTTGTTCCGCAGTATCAGAAAGTCATCATTGAGAAAACAGTTCAGTTTTATTTATGTAGCAGCAAATTAGCACAAACCAACGATCAGACCTCTGTGAGCCGCGCTCGGGGAGCAAGAACCCGGCTCGGCCTCTATTGTGCTTTCTGCCCCGAACGTGTCAGAGTGAGAAATGCAGCAGCATCACTGAGGCGTGGCAGAGAATCACCTGATCCAGCTCACCGACCAGCTTCATCGAGAGGGAAACGTCACACGGAGTGTAATTATCTCCTGAATTTAGCCATGTTTTATTAAATAAATCATTTTCATTAAACGTGGAAATATGATTATATTTTTTTCCTGGATATGAAACTGTACGGGCAGCACAGAGGTCCTGGGTCCACTCTGTGTGGAGTTTGCGTGGGTTCTCTCGGGTACTCCGGCTCCCGGAGACATGCAGTTAGTGGCCACAGGAGTGACAGACTGTCCAGGCTGTAGCCTGTTGTGAGATGATCAGGACCCACACAGCGTGCGATTGTTGCTTACAGCACTTTTATTTTGACCCACAGTTTTCCACTGTTTCAGCACTTTGTATCCAACCAGGATGCCAGCTTTCCAGCACCTTCCCACACCACACAAACCACTCCTTCCCGACCCCAGACACTGAAAAAGGGCAGAGTTCATTAGTGGCACCTGTCGCCTCCGACCTCGCGGCACCGCCCCATGTGCTTATTGTACCGCCCCTCCATTGCAGCAGAGCCAGAGACCACACCCATCTCATGTCTGGTGGTAGCTGGTTATAGGCCCGCGTGACCCCTGCACAGCTGGGGTTACATGACATTAAATGTTACAGTGACAGCTGTAGACTGATCTGTAGCTGATCGAGCGGACCTGTTCCTGTGTTGGATGATAACATGTCCAACCTTTCTAATAATGAGCTCGCTGTATGTGCAGTAATCTCTGCGAGCCAGAAACTCAGATTAATCTAAATACACAGTTTATCAGTTTTTTCTACCCTTGGATCCAGATGATGGCGCCGAGAGGGGGTAGAAACCCCACCCACCAACTGCTCAAACATGTTTATGAGGGGCAACCAATCAAAAGAAAGTTGTCTTAAAACGGGAGGAGCTAAAACAGCTGGTTTCAGATGGAGGATGAACTGAGGGGCTGCGCAGAGGATCAGGTACAGAAGGATTATTTTGGACTGTGAATCATGCAAAGCTGCTCTGGGAGGGTCAGTTAGCATTGCCGTGGTTCCTGTGGTACAGATCCACTGGGATTATCCCACAGGTGTTTATCACAGAAAAGTTTATGATAATCCATAAACAGGCGGTACTGTTTTTTAGACTAATACATGAAGCATCGTCACGGCTCGAGCGTGGCTGAGCTCCGGTGTTTCCCAGGATGACTGTCCCTGACTGGGACGTGTTCACAGATCTACTGACGTATTTATGTTGGAGGACCAAACAAGCAGATGTGAAGCGTCAAACTCTTTACTCCAGACGTCCAACCTTCTGACTTTGAGAGGATGGAAAAGATCATTTGTGGGTTTAAACACTTCCAGAAATGTTTTTGCTGGTAAAATAATCCAAGAAAATATGCAGTGTGTCATCTAAGCAAGCACTGTGTTGCCCCTTTTTAAAGACGTTACCAGTAAGGAGCTCGCCAAAGCAGAGCAGTCATGTCAGACATGTTTCTGACCTCCTGGACTTCTGCCTCGTCCCACTGTCTCGCAGACAGGCTGCACTGGTCTTTGTTCTAATGCTTCACCTGTGAAACACCACCTCTCCAGTCACCACCCTCCACTCTTCATCTTCCTCATTCCCTCCTCTCCAGACCCCACCCCCTCTTTTAATCATCCGTTCTCTTTGTTTGATCTGGCTCTGAGCTTGCACTTGTATTTGTGCACCATTCATCATTTAAATACTGACTGAGGGGGGAGGGGAGGAGGTGTGTGTGCAGAGTCTGAAGGAATTTGTCGTTATTTGAACAACAGATTGGACCTGAATTCCTCCTCCAATCAAACTGCTGTCCGTGCGCCGTCTCACTGAGGACATAGAGGAGATCGAAGTTAGTAATAAGAGAAAAATGTAATACCTGATAACGCTGAGAGATGGATCAGAAGTACAGATGTAGATAAATAAGGATGTTCCCACTCCCCGGCTTTTATTATCACTGTATGCGTCTCGTTTCTGTCCATCGCAAGTTCAGAAAAGCTTCCTGCTGTCTGGGGAGCCATTAGGCTGCGGGGGGGGGCACACAGTGGTGCATTATTAATCCTGCCATTAGCTCCAAGTGCAAACCAGTCAAATGGAGCTTTTGTTGTGCTAAACCCGACTGTGACCACAACTACCTGTAATTACACCCTCGTGAAGACACGGTTTCACGTTCCGATGCTCCTCAGAGAGGCTGCGGTCGCTTCTGCCTGCAGCTGCTTTAGAAAGCTGAAGTCTGCGGCGTGCAGCACACGATAAGGAAGTGCACGCTTCAAAGTGCTTCATCTGTCAGTTTCATATAATCCTCACGCAAGAGCACAAGGCTCCTGACGTGTTCATGTAAAGGTGCGTCTGTTATTCAAACACTCAGAACTCACAGATTATTTTTAAACGTTGAAGCATTTAACGTTAGCATTTAGCCAGAGGTCATCTGACCGGATGTCATGAAATATGCCAACAACCACAAAACAAGAAAAAAATCCAACCGTTGCTCTAATGTCGCTTTTCCATTAACAAAAACGCATGTCAGCCATTTCCTGGGTGATCAGTGAGTGAAGGCGTTCCTGATCGTGGTTAATCAGCTGTGAGAATCTGAGGTGGAAACGCCAGCGTCTGAACTCTTTCTCTGTCCTCAGGAGCTGGCCGACCTTCGTCACATTCACGCTAAGCTAAAGAAGCAGTTCCAGGAGAAGACGGCAGAGCTCGCCCACGCCAACCGGAGGGTCGAGAGCCACGAGGCCGAAGTCAAAAAGTTACGACTGAGGGTCGAGGAGCTTAAGAAAGAACTGGGACAGGCTGAGGATGAGGTAGGAACACGGCTACGCAGGTATACGGCTGGGTCACAGATTATGGTTGATCTCATCTGCTTATCCAGCTTGTGACCCCGCCCACATCTCCATGACTCATTCCAAACGACCAACCGACTGACCAGATCAGATCTGAACCAGTCATTCCTGAAAAAACAACCAACACACAAACAAACCAGCCAGTCATGTGACCAACTAACCAAATCATGCAGCCAGTTAAAAACTGGCCCTCCTTCCACCAAACCAACCGACCCGCCAGCAAATGACAAGCAAGCAGCAGACTAACAATACAAACAACCAGACAACTGGCCAAACCAATCAGCTACCATCAGAGCTGACACCTACAAACAGATTTTGTTAGTTATTCCAGGCAGCGTCAGACAAACCAGCAGCCAGTTCAAAACTTTATGAACCTCCGTTCTGACCGATTGAATTAATCGAACAGCTGACCGATAAATACTTCTGTGACTAGGTGGGGTTTTTTCTCTTAATATTTTCAGGACAATTTGAGGTGATACAAAGTCTGGTGTATTTAAAGTGTTAAATATTCATTTTGAAGCTGTCTGTGTGGAGAATATTCCTTGGCTCTGGATGGAAGCATGCTAGCTGCCACAGCATCGACCGCTGTGTTTCGGCGCCACAGCAGCGTCTCGTGTTTGAGTTGTGCCGTCTGGCTGATATCGTGCAGTCTGAAGCGGGATTTATGCGTCTGCATTTTTTGCGTTTCCAGCTGGATGAGTCTCAAAATCAGACCCGGAAGCTGCAGAGGTCTCTGGATGAGCAGGTGGAGCAGACGGAGAACCTGCAGGTGCAGCTGGAACACTTACAGTCGAGGTAAGACTTTTTGCACCCAGTGTCCTACACCTTTGTCTCATTTCCTGTTGTGATATGAACTCAGTCACTCTTTGCTGAAGCAGACTTGACAAACGTGAAGCCGACGGCGGCGGGACATTTATGACTCATATCGCTAAAATGTTAGAAACATTTCTTAAAACTTTTGATTTACAAGTTTTGATGAAAAACATTGTAGCAAATTTGGTTCTCGTAAACCTGATGCTGGGCTTGTAAACAACTTGTTAACATTGCCCTGTGGCAGTAGGGGAGTTGTAGTTTTTAGGACTTGTAGTTTTATCCAAGCGACAACATCTGGGCCTGAAAAATTAAGCCAGCGCTGAAAGCTGCTAATGTTGGAATGCCAGGATGGAGAAATCAGCAGTTCATGGAAGCATCTCGCTTCTGACAACATGGACAACATCCATCTTTGAGATACAGTCTTCTGTTCCTTCCTGCCAGCCCACAGCTCCCACAGCTCCCACAGCTCCCACAGCTCAGCTCAGTCTGTCCTGTTTCTGATACAAACACTTACGCTCAGCTAGAGTGTCGGCATGTTTATAACACTTCTCACACTCCTGAAAAGCTCTGCAGGCTCTTACTCAAAACACACCTTCAGGAGCGTGTGTGTGTTTGTCTGTGTGTGCGTGTGTGTGTGTGTGTTTGTCTGTGTGTGCGTGTGTGTGTGTGTGTGCGTGTGTCTGTGTGTGTGTGTGTGTTTGTCTGTGTGTGCGTGTGTGTGTGTGTGTGTGCGTGTGTCTGTGTGTGTGTGTGTGTGTGTCTGTGTGTGTGTGTGTGTGCGCGTGTGTGTGCGCGTGTGTGTGCGTGCGTGTGTGTGTGTGTGTTTGTCTGTGTGTGTGTGTGTGTGTGTGTGTGTGTGTGTGTCTGTGTGTGTGTGTGTGTGTGTGTTTGTCTGTGTGTGTGTGTGTGTGTGTGTGTGTCTGTGTGTGCGTGTGTGTGTGTGTGTGTGTGTGTGTGTGTGTGTGTGTGTGTGTGTGTCTGTGTGTGTGTGTGTGTGTGTGTGTGTTTGTCTTTGTCTGTGTGTGTGTGTGTGTGTGTGTGTGTGTCTGTGTGTGCGTGTGTGTGTGTGTGTGTGTCTGTGTGTGCGTGTGTGTGTGTGTGTGCGTGCGTGTGTGTGTGTGTGTGCGTGCGCGCGTGTGTGTGTGTGTGCGCGTGTGTCACTCAGCTCTATCAGCTTTGCACAGTCCTCCGCTCTCTCTTCCTCTCCTCTATGCTCTCTCTCCCATTTTCTCCACGCTGTTGCTCCAGCACCCAGCAGCCAATCACTGAGCTACCGGTCACAGGTTGCCGTAGTAACAGGGATCTCGCTCTCTCTCATGCTTCTGCTGATGTCGCGGAATGACAGGCATGTCGGCATGGCAACAGCTTGAGGAGGCTGACACAATCTTTGTGTTTTGGGTTTTTGTCGAGGGCGCCGCTTCTCTTCGTGCTTTCATTCAGTTTGTCGGCGGCTGCTCGACTGTCTGTGCTGCTCACAGCGTGCCGTGTCGTCGTACACCGGGTCTGCAAAGCATCTGAAGCCTGCGGCCTGTCTGCCGTCCAGCAGGGGGCGGTGCCTCTGAAGTCTGATTGGATAGAAGTCTGTGAGCTCAGGAACTGTGTCGACTTAATACAGCTCAAACATCCTCGTCTCTGCAGGTGTTACGAAGGAGGATATTATCTGTAGAGGCCAATCAGTTTGTGTATCAGGCTGTAAACATGGTTATTTCTGCTGGAAAGCTTTAACATGGGAGTCTATGGGGACTGACTCGCTGCTGCCCCTGCTGGCCTTCAGAGGAACTGCAGGTTTTTAGCACTTTAGCATGTTAAGTCTGTTTTTTTGGTGACTCGCCCGCCGACTGATTTCAGGCAGTGTCTGGAAACACTTTTCCCGAGGTCGCTGAGCCCATTTGACTGAAATGAGCGGACGTTATTTTAACCCTCTCTCTGTCTTCCTGTCAGACTGCGGCGGCAGCAGCAGAGTCCCGGCCTCTTCGGGAAGATGCGATCGGCTCGCTTTGGTCCTGAGAACCCCGACGGTCCCAGCAGCGATGTGGACGAGGAAGACGAGGAACTGCAGCTCCAGATCCCATGACACACACACACACCTGCACGCACACACACACACACACACACACCAACATCAGCAGTCGCGTGATGATGGTGAAGATTGTCGCTCTCGGCTGAAAGCTGATGTTTGGCAACACAAAGCAAATCAGCCCCCAGCGAGCAACATGAATCAGCTTTACAGCGCACCTGTGCATGCGCCTGCAGCGCCAGGTGACGGTGTCTTCAACCAATCATCATTTAGCAGAACAAAGAAGTTTCAACAACAGACGTTCTCCTTGCAAACACACACGCACACACACACACACAGCAGGATGAAGCCCAGCCGGAGTGTGACAGGCATGAACAGGAAGTCTGGATCGTCTGATCCTCATTAAAAGAACTTAACTCAGACTGAACTGCAGGACAAGCCGACATGTTTTTATCCTTTCCACGTCCTCGCTCATTCTTACCTCACACCATCGTCACGAGCATCACAGCTGCTCCAGCTGTGATGCTGTATTCACATCTGCAGTATTAGAACTCCGCCCAGAGGGAACAAAGTCTGAGGTTCGAAGAGTTCAAAAAAATTATTTTATGCAGTGTTTCTGAATTTGAGTTTTTCTGCCAAATACCAAAGTGTTTAAAGTTCACGGACCTCGCTGAGATCACTCGAACGCAGCATTCACACGCAGGAAACAGGCGGCTGAGGAGTGTGACGCTGCTCCACGCGGCGATGTCACGACATGACGCTGTGCACCTGTACACCTGCAGGGATCACAGGCTTACAGGTGTAAGGCGTCCGCTTTCCTCTGCTCCCCTTCTGAGGCCACTCGGAGCGATTTAAGTCTCTGTAAGGGAGTGGGCGGGGCCAGGCTGCAGGAAGAAGTCCCGCCAACAGCAGATATTCAGAACACCCGCTGAGCTGTGTAATGTTTACTATAATGTGTTCTCAGCAGGACTGAAGCTGAGTGGAGCTTAAAGTGTGTGAGGAAAAGAGGGAGGAGTCAGCGAGAGAGGCGTGGCAGGGCGGAGTCAGAGTGTTTGGAGCAGGAGCACCTGTAGCTCCGGCTGTGTGTCTGCTTTTATTTAACCTGAGCTGCTTTCTGCTCGCTTCCAGGGAGATAATCACTAACACTAGCCCAGGGTACACCTGGGATCAGCCTCTCACCTGGAGTTCAGGTGTTCCCCAAATCAAATGCACGTGTCTCCTGTTGATCCACCTGTGTAGGCTTCCTGTGAGTTCTCAGTGTCATGCTAGAAAACATCCACAAACCAAATCCTCTGTGAGCGGTTTCGTGGAGGAGGCTCCATCCTAACCCTTCTTTTCCACCAAACTGCCTCCACCAACCATGTCAGTGTGCATCCACCTGAGCCTTCTTACCTCAGAGTGTCACATCCTGCTGCAGCTGCATCGCTGACGGCACAATTTGACGCCCTGGAGTGCGAACAGGTCGGCCGATCTGTGACGTCAGCTCGCTGCGCGCTTCTTTGCTTTAGCGGATGTAGACGGTGGGAAGAAAGTAGTCCCTAAATGAAACTGCAGGGTGTGTGTTTTCTTTGTTTTTAAGTAAGTGGGTGAGATACCTACGGTGGCCCTGAGAGACGCTGCAAAAGCACACAAAACACAACAGAAATAGGAAAAAACACGTTTTCAAAAGCACAAGGTTAAGTGTTTCTGGGGAGACAATAACCCGACGGACCAGTTGCAGGAACCAAAATATGCTAAGAATCGTGCTGGGAGACTCTTCAAAGATGTGGAGGATCTATCGGTTTTGTGAGGAAAGAAAACAGGAGAGATAAGTGTGTTAGCCTAAGAATCTGTCATCAGTATCATATGAATCCATCCTTCTGCTTCTCCTTTTCAGGGGCGCTGGAGCCAATCGCAGCTGTCACAGGGCGAGTGGCGAGGTCCACCCTGGACAGGTCGCCAGTCTGTCGCAGGGCTCACACACAGGGACAGGCAACCAGTCGCACTCACATTCACTCCTGCATTCACACCTAGTGGCAATTTTTCAATTAACTATCCCCACAAGCTGCATGTCTTTGGACGGTGGGAGGAAGCCGGAGTACCCGGAGGGAACCCACGCAAACACGGGGAGAACATGCAAACACAGAAAGACCCCGACCTGATGGTGGAATTGAACTCAGGCAACAGTGCTAACCACCGTGCCATCGTGCGTATGAATCGTGAGATTAAAACACACTTACCGAGCATGTTTTGGTTCCCAAAACTGGTCCATCAGGTTATTGTCTCCCCAGAAACACTTCCCTTGTTTTTTTCCTATTTCCGTTGTGTTTTGTTTGCTTTTGCAGCGTTTTTCTTCTTGCTGGTGTTTTCTTAAGTTGCAGTCCGTTTGGCCTTTCAGGGCCACCGTAGGTAGCTGCAAAAAAAGCATTCCCAATGAGTGTTTCTGACACTGCACTAACAACAGGAGGGGGTGCTCTGGATTTTGAGGTGAAACGTCCCTCAGACGTCACAGTCTGGGAGCTGAAGCTTCCTGTAACGATGCAGTATTTAGCATTTTCATGTCGAGTGTCCAGATGTTGTGAGGGAGGATGGGAAGCTCTGAGGATGCGATCTGAGAACCAAACACTTCAGAAAGATCCACTCATGAAACAGTCACACGATGCCGCTGTGACAGCAATAAACCATTCATCCGTTCATCTTCCACCAGCCTCGCCTTCACTCTGCCTCGACTCTGATGCTGGAAGGGGACCAAGACATTTGTACTGACCAGGATTCTGTATTCCTGCTATTTATGTTGTTCTGGTTTAGTTTTTATAAATGATCTGTACCACCGTGTTTTCTATTAGCTCTATAAATGTCAGCTGTACATACGAACACGAGTCCCGTGTGTTTTTCCTCTGTGTGCGCTGTGATTTATTCATGAGTGGGTCACAGTAATCACCGCCTTTATTGCAGAACTCCGTAAAGCAGCCTCGGCTTTAGCTCCACACGGGCACTAATGTGACAGAAGTTAGCAGGGTCGAGGGCAAGTTCTGCACAGGACACGAACGAGCACCGTGAAAGGTCGTCAGCAGCACACCCGTCTGTGACGGAGCTTTCAGCAGCAGCATTTAGGAGTGATTGGGGGTCTCTTATTTTGAAATGAGCGCACATTTCTGTTCCGTTCCTGTGTCCGACTTCCTGTCCTCCTGGTTCCTCCGTCCGTGGCCTCATACCAAACAAGTCGTCTGTGTTAAAGTTGTCATGGTAACCATGTGTTGACTGCGACCATTGCTAACAACGTTGCAAACGATTGTTCCTTTTGTACAGTTTAGTTTCCGCCTCCATTTTTTTCCATAATAAACTTTTTTCAGTTTCTGTGAATATCATCATAACATCTTCATGAATGATGCATTTTTGACCACGTCTCACTCCAGAAATCCAACATGGCGGCAGCTGAAATGCTGTCATGAGGCCTGTGACATCATGATGTCTGCATCCATGTTTGATGCATGGCGAGTGTTTCTGCATCTAAAGGAGCCCGCTGAGGGTGTTCGGCTGGGCCAGGGGTCGATAACCTGCGGCTCCGCGTGGTTTGGGAAAATAAATTAGTAATAAACAAGTATTTAGCTGAAGTGTATTTTATTTATGTTAGTGCTTTTTTAACTTGTAGTTCTACATTGGAAGATTATTGTGATATAAAAATACAATTATATTAATTTTTCATCGCTCAAAATAAGCGTCACGCTCGCGGAAGCCGGTGTACCCGCCAAAACGCCGTGCACTTACCGAGACTTTCAACCCCAGGTAGGCCAGTTATGGATCTTTGGATCCTCATTATGTCAGCAGCTCTACCGTGGACTATGTTACAAACAAACAGCGCTCACGCCTCACAGAGGACAGCTTACAGTCCTGCTGCGCAGAGGTTCAGGAGCAGAAGTCTTATTGTGAACATGTCACAGCAGACCCGACGATGTTTGCATGAACACGCTTTACAGCATCTCTTTGTTGACCACTTTTAAAACACGGTTGCTGTGCGCATACAGCCGGTGTTATAGTTTGTCAGAACACCGGCTGTAGCTTTGCAGCTCACAGCCCGACACACACCAACACAACAGCAGAGAGAGCGCAGACGTTAAGGCGGCGAGGCGTGATTGCGGGTGCCGCTCAGGTGCGTCCGCCTCCCCTGCAGCGGTGCTGCAGACCACGCCCCGCCACACACATTAACCAGGTAAGATATATTTAGGCAGAATTTTGCAAATATCTTTTTTTTTTTTTTTTAGCAGCATAGTGCTTGTTTTTCCAATTCTTTTTTAAAAGTCAGGTCAAGGCTCCAAAAGCCCAAAGGCGATATAAGGAGGGCGGCTCACAGCAGTTTTTGTTTGCTGGATCATTTTAGTTCAGCTGGGTGTCTTTGCTTTGGTTATATTTCTTTAAGAGTTCAAAATGTGTTAATTACATAAATATAATGTAATTTTCTCTGTACACTTCATGGATTTCATAAGCAACACACCTTAGTTGTTCACACAAAGCATGAAAGTAAAAAACAATATATACAGCGTTATCTTCATTTTAGATGTCAGAAAGTATTTGCGGCTCCCAGTGTTTTCTTTTGCGTGGGAACCGGCTCCAAATGGCTCTTTGGGTCCTGAAGGTTGCAGACCCCTGGGCTAGACTGTCTTCGGGTCGGTGCTTCACTGGGAGACTCCAGGACGCTCTCGAGGGATCTCTGCTGGTTTGGGAACGCCTCAGGCTGTATTCCAATTCAGGGTCTGCAGCCTTAAAGGCCGATTACGTCACAGTGACGCGACGAAGGCTGCCCCAATTCGAAGGCTGCTCGAAATGCGGCCCTGAAATGCGTCCTTCATTTCCCTGAATTTTAAGGACGTGGCGGTGTAGACTTCGTGGCCCAACATATCCCAGAATGCATAGCGCAAAAAATGGTGGATGAGGGGCGCCCGAAGAGTAAACTTTTAAAAGTAAGTACTGAATATTATGTCACTTATTTATGTGCAAATGTTTAATAACGAAGAACATTAAACATTCCTGTTGGTCACATGTCGGCAAAGTCATGTGACATTAGTGACGTTTGTACTAACTTGGTTTTAAAGCCTTTACTTTAAAATATACGCCGTTCAATAGCTGAGCTTAATCTTACAGAGAATGTGATGATTTCATGGATATTTAAAGTCAGCACTGAGACAAATTTAGTAATGCCAACATATTAAAAGAACAATGTTTGTCTCTTATATATAACACAGTTATATATACAGTGAAGATTTAAGGTGACAGGAAATATAAATAATATAAATAAATGCAGCTTGAATCTTTACTGAAGCTCAGTATTTGAAACAGATTTCATTCACTGCTGTAATAACTAATAATGATTGAAATTATAACTTTAATATTGGCCATATTATATTTACATTACCAAAGTGAGATGACTTTAGTCTCATGAACAACATCAGCTAATTGTTATTTACAAGCTAATCTTAAATGACTGTTCAGCACAGAAGTGAAGCCCAACAATCATGTCTCACAGTCCCATGGTCTCAGCCTCAGATACTCATCCAATCAAAGCTCATGTAGAAACAAACAAACAAATGAACAAAAGATTTTCTCCTTCATTTCTGTCAAACACAGCTGTATGAAACGTTTCCAGCTGTTAGTGTCATGGTTGCTAGGCAACCTGGGCAGCGGGACGGAGGCTAGACCGTCCCATTTCACAAGCCTCGCACTTCCGGCCTTAGCGGTCTTTGAGTACGCGGCCCTTGTGGACCGTTAAGGCTGCGTACTTTAAGGCTGCAGACCCTGAATTGGGATACAGCCTTCGGCTTTCTACCCACAGTTGACGGCCACAGGTGAGGAATCGTGGACCTAATCTGCGGGTTCAGGCCAGGTGTGATGTGCTCAGTGAGTGCAGAGTAAGAAGTAAACAGGAAGTAAGTAAAAAGGAAAAGCACTGCAGACAGGTGAGCGGGTCGTTAGAACTTTCTGAACACCAGCAGAAAGCTTCTGCGGTGGAGACGCAGAGGGAGCATCTCGGTGCTGCGCAGTAATGAGACTGAAGCTCATCCCCAAACAGCACGCCGCCGCCGCTCCTCTGACATCACATCCATTACTGAGCGTTTGCGTCTCACAGAGGAGACACATAATGAGTGTTTTACCCTCCTGCAGGAAAACATGCAAATCTCACTGCACACTGTGTGTGTGTGTGTGTGTGTGTGTGTGTGTGTGTGTGTGTGCTCACTTACTGTGCATAAAACACACAGCTGTATATGAACATTATAGACATATAAACTTGTTCACATATTCACTGTGGAGCCCCAGGATGATACCAAACTCACAGAGCGCCCACACAATCAAGCAATGTGTGTGTGAGTCTGTGCGTGTGTGTTTAGCCTGATCCCATAAGTACAGTAGAAAGGCGATAATGCTGAAAACTGTCAGCTAAGCATAACACACACTGCACTGTGTGTGTGTGTGTGTGTGTGTGTGTGTGTGTGTGTGTGTGTGTGTGTGTGTGTGTGTGGTTCATTATGTTAATTCTCTCCCTGTCTTTCTCATTAGGGCAGTAATGGCTGACAGCAGGATGGCACAACATTACACTGAGGTCTCTATAATTATTCTACAGCTTGCAGGATCTCCATGTTTGCATGCAGTAATCGGTGTGTGTGTGCAGGTTATTCTTTGTGTTGTGAGGAATAACTGTATGGAGCCCGTCTGATGTCGTTGGCTGTTTTCTCGTCACTCTGGTTCTAAACTGCTGTCGTCTCTGTAATAAACCTATTTAAGTGTGACTGCACGTGAGCAAGGCTGGCTGGTCTTTAATCAGTGCAGGCCTTCTGTTTTCATGCTCACAGATATTAAAATGTGCTTATTTGTTTGAAAACCTTTTTAAAACCTTCCAGAAAGGAATGAAGCATTAACAGACTGAAGAAATGAGCACAGTGAGCAGCTGAGCTTGTGCTGGGCTGTAATAACAGTTTGTACCACATGGTGGTGCAGCGAGTTAGCCAGGGCAGTCATTCGTCTTCATAAAGTCTGGCTGGAAAAATCCGAAACCTCGTAATGGAGTTAAAAAGAAAAAAGCTAAAAACAGACAAGAAAACATCTAAACACAGCAGTATCTAGAACAGCGCCTCCTGGTGGTGAAATTGAAAACGTCTACAGTTTGATTACAAAAAGTACCTTTAAAAAGACTTTTTTGTTTTGTTTTGTTTTTTTGCATGTGTGAAAGTTTGCGATTGATGGTATCCTAACTGCAGTGGCACTTACTGCCACATAACAACCGTTCCACACTCTGTGGGTCCAAAAAATAAAATGAAGATTAGAGGTGCAGTGTTTTCCTGACCCGGTTCATTCAGTCTGTGGAAGCAGCTCGCCCAGCGCTTCAGCATGAAGCAGACACCAACGTGTGAACCCTCTGATGAAAATGTGAATGCAGCATTACAGACAATCCCAACTGTCACCATCACCAAAACCAGCCAGCCGATCTGCACCGTGGCAGCAGTGATTATTGAGATGCTCGGCTACAAGGTGAACAGCCACCAGGACCAGTATCCTCCATGGAGATGGAGACTAGAGGCCAGGACGAAGGCAGGAGGAAGGAATTCAACCAACTGTTGGAGCTGCAGAAGGTGTGATGAAGAAAGGGATACCTAAGAAGCCCACACCTGAGGCCTTAAAAACTGCCAAAGACTCTCAGCCCTGGCCAGCTGCTTGAAGAGGTATACCTAAGAGACAGAAGGCAAGAGAATAAACCAGCTGTTCTCCACTGACCATCCAAGGTGTACTCTCAGTGGCAGGGGAACAATATGAGAACAAATATGGTGGAGATAAAGATGGAGGCTTGAATGCAGCCTGAGTGACAAGAGAGAGGCGGTGATGGGGAGGAGGTGGGTTGCACAAAGGCGTCTGCAAGGGAGAGTCACAGAGCTTCCTTACTGAACTCACACATTGGCTTCATTTCATGAGCAGCTAAAATGAACCAGCTGCTAACAGATGAGACACAGACAGTCCTGATCACCTGATCATCCAAATACCGTCCAATAACCTGCCTCAGCACCACATGCACGCTCCTGTCAGGCATCATAGAAGCTATGAATAACAGGCACATGGCTCAATACACGAGCAGGGAACTGAAAGGAATTTGATGGGGATGTGGCGAACGACACTACAGGCCAACTTTATGCCAATAGCGCAAGTCACCATCAAGTGCAGGAGACGTTCTGTCCCCACTGCTGTTCTGCACAGGCCTAAACCCCCCGACTGAGATCACTGACGAGACTGGCTACGGATACCGACTACAGAACGGAGCAATCGTCAGCCACCTTCTCCACGAGACTTGAAGATCTACAGCAACAACAGTCATTTGGTCTGGAGACGTGTAGTCCGATGGTAACAAAGCGAGGGAAGGTAGTCAGAAATTAGGGAATCGCACTACCAGAAGGCAACACTGCAGACAATGAGGGCAGCTACAAGTACCTGGGAAACCTTCAGGCAAGCGGGGACCACGAAGAGGCTGCTAGGAAAAATGCAACCACCATCGGTTGAATGGGAAGAACAAGATCTGGGCTATCAACACCTACGCCCTGCTGATAATCAGCTACTCTGCTGGGATAATCAGCTGGCCAGAGGAGGAGATAGAAGCCAGTGACATCAAGGCAAGAAACATCCTTACCATGCGAGGAAGGGTTCGCCCAAGTCCAGCACCCTGAGACTGTACGGTAAGCAAAAGAAAGCTGGCCGAGGACTGGTGAGTGTCAAAACCATGATCCAGGATGACAACAAGCACACATGTTGACATGATCACATGCTTAGTGAATACGTCAGGCAGGAGAAACCCGAGAAAGAAGAAGAGCAAGAGGACGGCCAATCATGGAAGGACTGACCCCTGCACGGCATGCACCATCGGCATGTGCAGATCCTGTCCTGAAACGGCAGAGGGAGCTCGTAGTCTCACTGAGAGGAGGGGAGAGCGGTCGAGGTGCTGCCCAGGTTGGACATCTCTACACCTGTGTGTCTTCTGGCCAGGTGTTCCACCCACAATGATCTTGCTGTAACTGTTTAGGAATTTTATGGAACATCATGAAATCGACAATTCTGCACTGAAACTGCAGCCACAACAACAAAAAGGTAAGAATGTCCTAACACAGGTGCAAATGACATTGGCACTGACAGAAGTCACTTAAACTGAAACTGTGCAGAGCTGCCGGGTTTAATATGCACAGGCTTGATCTGCTGTTGCTAACGGCCATCGCCAGAGGCTGAGTGCCTTCAATATGGCTGCCAGAGGCCGTCACTTGAGAGCGTTTTAGAAACTAAAGATTTGTGCACAGTGGCGTGCATGGAGCCACTCACACACACTGCAACACTGACAAAAAATATGATCATAAATCATCTTTATAAGCACGGCTCGGGGGGAATAATGAGTCGAGACAATACACAGAGGGCGAAGAATCCCATTTTCAGTGGCTCTTATTTCTCAGAGCGCATGCTGGGATTTCTGCACAGACACCAAGAACGATGAAGACGCAAGTGAGGCCAATAAAATAATTGTCCCCATCAGGGCTGTCAGAGTCGAGAGGACCGAGCCTCAGCGCCAACGGTCTGATGGGTGGATGAAAACAGCAGAGATGAAGACGATGGCAGCTTCGCACTGCGGGTGACAGCAGTGCTTCCACAGGGAACCTCAGCGAGCACGCACAGGTTACTTCAAACGT
>NC_137422.1:40450213-40527713 GCF_964374335.1 Astatotilapia calliptera
GAGTTTGAAGCTCGTTGGCTGGTAGGCAGCCACAGTCGTGTGGACTTTGTCTCGATGTCTTCTGTGTCTTTATGTTATTTCAGACTCATGATGCTGAGACCTGGACTCTGCTGGGCCGCGCCATCTGTTCTTGTGGCTGTTCGAGTTCATTATGAATACATTTGGGATGGATCAAATGCCTTCCTAATGGCAGTGCTTAAGGATAAGGCTCAAACATCAGAAGGCTCTCTGCCCACTCCTCTATATGCAGCATCAGGAAACACAGCAGGAGATATCACAGCTATGCCGATGATGCTCAGTTAAGTATGTTTAATTAGTTTAAAATAATACATTTTGCCAAAAAGTAAGAATGATTTGATTGAGTGTTAACTTTTATTTTGAACCAAGTTTTAAAGTCTTCAAACCTGCAGTTCCTCTAATGTCCAGCAGAGGCTCCAGCAGCGAGTCCACATAGATGTAACATAGATGTTCTTGGTGGGCGGAGTTCATCTCACAAAGGAGATTTGTCTGGTCCACTGCTGCTGCTGTGGATCTGGCTCCTCGTGTTGCTCTGTCGTCTTTCCACCACAGGTCATTTTCTCTTTACTTCTGACACCACCTGTCAGCTGGGTCGAGTGGCCGTGGAGGCAGACACCCAACACAAGAACCAAAGAGTCAGGATGACCTTTCAGAAGTGGATTCATGCACCGCGTGATCCAGAAACCTTCCACGTCACCATCCTACAGCCAGGAAGCAGCAGAGGTGAAAGTAAGAGGCTGAAGAGTCTTTCTGTGACGTTTGGCTGACAGCTATCATTTATACTTGTTAACATGGATGTAATTTAACCAAAAGAATTTGCTCTATGTTAATATAGATCTGTGCTTGTATTCTGTAGGCGTAGCCATGAGGTGCACGCCGACGCCGAGCGCGCCCACAAACACGCACGGATAACAACCACTTATTTAACTCTGATATCCTGATAATGAATAGAGGTCCTCCAGTTACTGCCTGTTTACTTTAATGCAGTATAAGCATGCACTGAGTTACTGAGCGGAGGTGATGGAGGCTCGCCGTTACACTTGGTCTGATCAGTTTCACTTTGAGACACAACAAGCAGCTGTGCCGACACACCAGCACACACATGTGAGGGCTCACAGTGCAGTCGTGTCTCATAACTTCACTGTAAATCAAACCAATCGAGACCGCCGCAGCAACTTCTCTGCTCCATTACAGAAACACTCAGGCTGACCTTTCATGACCTCAAATATACAGAGAGGCTTCATTCACAGGCTTTAAAACACTCTTTTAACAGGCTGCGAGTGATTCATAACTCCAACACGATGGATAAAATAATACATCAATATTTCTTGCTTTCAGTGGAATTGATTTAAAAGTCAGTCCTGTCAGCTGAATAAGAGCACAGAATCAGATTCATCGCTCCGAGTCAGAATAAAGGTTTTCAATTAGCTGCAGACATGAGAAGCAGTTACAGATGTCTGTTTAACTCCACCTCCGTCCCCAAACTGATGAAATCTGCAGATCCACTTTAAGTTTCTCTCTACTTTTCATACGGCAGACTAGAGAACAGGTGATCTCAGGTGCAGACGGAGACTCGAGAGGCCAAACTCATTTATTAGAAAGTGCAGGAGGATGTGGGAGGAGGGCTACTATGGGAGCCAAAGCAGAGGGAGGCGAGGCTGGCTGGCAGGTGGAGAGCGTGAGGGTGAGGCTGGGCTGGATGGATGGAGGCCCAGAGGATGAGCGAGGCAAGCTGGCTGGCAGCAGAGACGAGCGGATCCACAAAGAGCAGGAGAGGGGCCGGACACCGAGCTGGCACAGCGGAGCATGAGAGCAGGTCTTGATTACTGAGATGAGATGCAGCTGGTGAGGCAGGAAGAGGGAGAGCTGGTCGGGCTGACCCAGAATGGGACGCTCCTGAACAACCTTTATAGACACTTCCTGCAGCTGAGGAACCTTTAAAGGCTCGCTGTGTAACTGCACGTGTCAGAGGAATTTTACTGAAAACATATTCAGGGATTTTGTAAAATAACTGGTCAGTCAGAATTTGATTGGTACAGAACCAACAAAGCACTGGAAAAGGTTTATAAAACGATCAAAAACAGCTGGTGGGGAAGCTCATCATTAATTTGTGACACGACTGCATCTGAAGAGATCATCACAGGAATGAAGGATGGCTGCAGAGCCGCTGGACTCGGGAACACGTGTGAACAACGTCCCTGCTCGGGGGGGTGGGGGCATTAATGCTGAACCACATCTCCAGGTTTAGGAGCAACACAAGCTGCCATCCTGGTGTCTTCTCGGGGAAGGCCTTGCAGTTTGCAGTCTGATGCGACTCCCACAGGAACACTACAAGAACATTGTCTGTGATAATATTACAGCTGCAAATCAGGGATGCTCTCTCGCTTTGTGTGGTTATCTAAACCCTGCACCCACCTTCGCCTTATCAGTTTTTCTTATTGCACGCTCTCATGCGTAGCTGCGTAGATGACAAATGGTAGAAATGACTTTCACAGAGCAGGAGTGTGCGCCCAAATTGATTCTCTCAAACAGAAATGTGTTTTCAGCGAGCTGCAGCAGGAACAGCGAGCGTTGGAAGTGGAACAGAGGCTGTGATTGGCTGCCAAACACAGATTCATGCAGCAGCTTTTATTTGGAGGGGGGCAGCGAGGCGATGTGGTTACTGGAAGCCTGACAGGTGTGGTCCCATCGGGGGCGACTGGTTGGCCTTGACCGTGGGGGGGCCTGAGGCAAAGAAGTACATCAGTCTGACACCACCCACCCGCAGCACCCACAGCACCATAAAAATGTGTTCAGCCACAGAAAAAGGCCGTCTGCTCAGTGGCAGTTTGAGGGTTTATTCTGTAGCTGTCATCTGAAAATGTGCAAACCCCCAGAGTTATGTGTTTTTATTATCAGGTTTCATTTCAGTTCTTTTGTTTCCTTTCAGTTTCTATCGTGTGTTTGCTCGTTTTGTCAAAGATGTTTGATTTTAGCGTTAGCTTTAGACGTTTATACAGGGTGGGCCATTTATATGGATACAGCGTAACAACATGGGAATGGTTGGTGATATGTTAAAGTCCTGTTTGTGGCACATTAGTATATGTGAGGGGGCAAACTCCTCAAGATGGGTGGTGACCATGGTGGCCATGTAGAAGTCGGCCATCTTGGATACAACTTTTGTTTTTTCAATAGGAAGAGGGCCATGTGACACATCACACTTATTGGTAATGTCACAAGAACAACAATGGTGTGCTTGGTTTCAACGTAACTTTATTCTTTCATGAGTTACTGAACGCAGTAACCGGGTCATTGCAGCAGATTTCAATGCAAGACATCCATTGCTTTTCGTGGGTGGGGTTTGACATTTAGGTGTATGTTCCACACTGAGAGTCTTTGCCCTTTATCAGATAGTTACAATATCTGTAGTACTCGATAGTCTGTCTCTCCACACGAGGCCGGGCATCGTCACGCCCCAGCAGGAAGCCAGGAGCGTCTGCACCAGCGTCTGACAGTGAGTCCATCCTGATACTCGATGGCAGTCAGGGTGTCGTTCCTGGCAGAGGTCGTGTGTCCCTCCATGGATATGCCACCCAGACCATCACTGACAACCACCTAACGATGCTGAACGTGTTACAGGCAGCATGATGTCCTCCACGGTTTCTCCAGACCCTTTCACGTCTGTCACCTGTGCTCAGGATGAACCTGCTCTCACAGGGTCCACTGGAGGACGCCGGGCCCTCTGGCCCCCCTCACGACATCTGTTTCTGATGTTTTGGTCAGAGACATTGACACAGTGGCTGCTGGACGTCCTCTTGTAGCTCAGAACTGATGAAAACCAGCCAGAAAAGATGAAGAGGGGAAAATGTCATGAATCGTTCCTGCTTCTGTTCGGCCCATTGTTGCCCCTCTCGTGCACCTTTCTTAGCTTCATTAACACCAAAGCAGCTGACACTGATCACCAAGCCCCTCTGCTACTTCACTGATCTGATCAGAGGTTTAACTGAGCTGACAAAAGTGCTCCTTGAATGTTTCTGAGGGTTTACCCATTCCTCCTTTGATTCTGTAGTTCTTGTGTGCAGTATCATTTCCTGTCCATACGTAGACACTGACTGATTGTAGCTGTAAAGCATCAGCACTGAGCTGTGGGAATATGTAGGATTTAAAGTGTTGGACGTTGCATCTTTAAGCTGAGCTGTCTGTAAAATGATTCTTATAGTGTGGTTTGATGTCTTCTCTTAAATCTGCTGAAGTAAAATGATCCTGCAGGAGGAGGAGCCGCCTCAGCTCTCTGCTGTGATAACGTTTAAAGTCTGAACTGATGGAAGTCTCCTCTGAAACCTTCGCTGTCTGTTTCTCTGGCCCTCCGTGACTGTCATCTAACCAAATCTGGCTTTCCTGCTTGGTGGGGACGTAATGTTTGTCGTTTTATCTGCAACATATTTCACTGGATTTACTTCCTAGAAACCTAAACGACTGATCCCTAACACGCTGTGATAGTAGCTTTACTTTATCTGGATTTGTACTTTCTATGCCTGGAAACTGAGGAATAAAAAATCAAAAGCGGACCTTTAAAAAGTTTTATTAGACATTAAGTTTGAAGGACTGTCAAGCAACGGGAATGACGAACGACTTAAAACTGCTTACTGGAGTCTGTGGTTCAGCTCGTTAAGGTCGTCACATCAGTCATAAGTCAGAGGTTTGTCAGACGGGAGACCACGGCCTCCTCGCCGAGGTGTTTCATGTCGAACTGGGAGGAGACCCCGGGGCAGAGGACACGCTGCAGGGATCGGGTCTCTCTGTTGGTTTGGGAACACCTCGATGTCCCACATTTTCTTCTGATGTCAGTCTCTTCACCATCCTGTTAAACTCTTAAAATTCACAGTCACCACCCGCCTTCTGCCTCACAATGAAGCTAAAGATGAAGATCACCACTCTGGCACAGCGGAGGAGGTCCCACGGCCGTCACAGATGAGCAATCAACTGATCAGACGGGGACTTCCAGGGACAAATCTAAATCTTCTGCTGCACTTTATGACCACACAGTGGAGAATCAACTGGACCAGAGCTTCTGCTGTTAAAGACGTGAAATGAAGACTTTATTGTTAGCACATCAATTCATCATGATACGCAGCATAAGAAAAGCTTAAGGCCAAACATCGTGGTGAATACCTGAGCCAAACTGAAATCAGAGCTGCAGTTGGTGAGGCTCAATGGAGCTTATGAGAAAAGAGCTTTAAAGGTGGAGCTGATGGTGTCACAGCTGTGGCACAGCGGCACAGCATCGTCATCCAACGAGGCTGAATGCGACGTGGCGAGCGAGGAAGGTTTGCAGCTGGTCTGGGAACATTACACAGAGGGAACAAGTGTCAGCAGTAGCGGCTCCAAACGACTGCTCAGTGAGTTTAAAGCTGCAGCTCACCGGTGAGTAGGGATGGGTATCGTTTAGGTTTTATCCGATACCAGTACCAAACCGGTACTTTTGAAACGGTGCCGGTGCTCAAACGGTGCTTAAAGAATGGAGAACACAAACTTGGTCCAAAAACCTCTCATATTCAGCTGTTTTTTTGTAAAAAGATAACAATGTTAGCCTTTTCTGCAGCTATGGGGCATATATGGTATCACTCTTGGCTGGAAGCAGTGCTTAAACAATGGAAAAAACACAAACTTTGTCCTAAACCTCTCATGTTTAACTGTTTTCCACTTTTTCTTTGGTCATTTTAGCCTTTTTAGCCAGGGTGAAGGGAGTATCTGCCATCAAACAAGAAGACAGCCGCATGTAGCTATGATGATGTTTGCTAGTTCACCTTACATGCATTAATGTAATAACGTGGTTAGCCTACTCAACGTAAATTACACACGAACAACATTAAGCTACTCACACAGAGAAGAACGGCTGCTGCTGCATCATCATCCTCATCATTCCTGCTACACTGGCAGGGCTAGGGGCCAGGACTCTCCTCTTCGGGTTTTTGGGGGATGTTGCTAACTCCGGGTCCGATAACAGGCACCACACCCGCAGTAGATGTGCTCGGTGTGAGGTCTCGCAGTAAGCTATCAAATACGGCACATTTCTCGGCTTTTAACAAAACGCTAGGTGTCTCATGACCGCTTCGCCTTGGGCATTTTTAATCTGTAGCTCTGCTCTAAAAGAACCGACGTACCTGGGCCCGCCTACTATCCACGGAAACGTAAAATGATTGGCTAGAATCTAAAGTGTATCACATCTCTGGAAAAAAAAAGCACCTGAAATAAAGCACCAAAATGTGCGCTGCTTTTCGGTCTGGTTAATATCGTTTATGTCAGAACCGGTGCCATCATGGGACCGGATACCGGTACCCATCCCTACCGGTGAGCAGCAGGCACGGAAAGGTTAGCTCAGCGCTTTCAGAGCAGCCGTGACTGCAGCTTTATTCTTGTTTCTCCGACACAGTTACAGTGCAAAGCTGTTTAGAGATGATGGTGTCGTTACCTCAGAATAACAGCGTGCTGCCGCACGAGATATCTCAATCCAAATCACAACAACAGTCGCCTCAAGGTGCTTTATACTGTAAGGTAGACCCTACAATAACACACACAGAGAAACCCAACAATCATATGACAATCATACAAAAAGAGTTGCGCTCACTCTGACTTGGATCACGCTGCGGGCCTCTGCTGTAGCTCCATCCTGAGCTCTGTTTTCATGACTCTCGCTTTCATAAAATATGGTTTCTAATAAGATTTCTGTGTTGTAATTAAGTTGAATTATGTCACTGACAGTTTTTACTTCTTTTAGATGTAATTTTAATGTTGGATTCGGGACTAAAGGGTTTGTTAAATAAGCATTTTTTTGCACACGGCTCGCTCTGAAGCCCACGCTTTTCAGTGTGAACCAGTGAACAAGGTAATTAGTATCATAATGTAGAAGTCATAAAAAATGAATCTGTAATCATAAAGAGCTTTCGCAGACTCAGAGTGCTGAGATGCATGGGGCTTTATTGCAGACAATGAAACGTGCATGCACACATGCACACCAACAGGAACATTAGCAGGCATAACAGAATGGCATTAAAGCTGCTATTAAACGCTCTCTGGCAGAGCAAACGCAGAGGTGCTGATGGGAGTCGTATCACGTCCTCACCGCGGTGAACAGATGGACGAGCGACTGCAACCAGGAGATCAAGAAGGAACCCTAAAAGCAGCTTTGTGCCTCGGAGGACTCGCTGCGGCATCTCTGCGTGCTCTTCATCCTCCTGCCTCACACAAACATTTAGACTGAGCGGCCCAGTGTGACCGCAGTGCTGATGTCTGAGAGCATCACCCAGACACAGATAGCAGCTAATCAGTGCTCATGACATCCAATCAAAATCCTTGAATTTCACTAAAACTGGAGCTCCGCCTTCTTGGACGGTCTGTTAGTACAGTGACCTCACAGCAGCCATATTATTGGTCACATGATGTCATTAAAATGCTCCAAAACGCTCCAACAGCACAAACATGGTGCAGAGGTCCAGTTCAGGGGCCCGTTCTTCGTACGTCGCTTACTACATCCAAGATCAAATGACACATCCAAGATCAAATCATCGCGCTAACCGTGAGCTCGCTAATCCGGTTCCCCGAACACACCTGCTGTTGACGATTACTACAGCTGGACGCAGGAATGTGACATCACTGGGTGTCGTAAAAGGGGCTACGCATCGATAGTAGAAACATTGATCGGCAACCCGCTGATTGGTCGGCGAAAATGTCGAAGGGGCGTGCTCGGTATTTTCCGGCAGCAGAGCAAGAACTCTTGAGTGAGGGATTTCAGGAGTTTCAGAGTTTAATTAAAACGCAAGAGAACACTGCAAAGGCTGCAAAAGCAAGGAGAGAGGGCTGGCAGAAAGTTGCTGACAAATCAAACTCGTAGGTAATTTAATAATAATAATAATAATGGATTGGATTTATATAGCGCTTTCCAAGGCACCCAAAGCGCTTTACGATACCACTATTCATTCACTCCCACATTCACACACTGGTGGAGGCAGCTACGGTTGTAGCCAGGCTGCCATATCGTGCCATCGGCCCCTCTGGCCAACACCAGTAGGCGGTAGGGTAGATCTATCATATGACACTATATTGTCCAATATCATATGGCATTATATTATATTATAATATGTTATATTATATCCCCTTTCACATTAGAGCCACAACAGGACCCACAGGAAAATGGGAACAAGTAAAAGTGGAATACAGGAGTATTCTACAGAATGGTAATATTTATCTCTTAGATTGCTTTGCGTCTCTTGGCAAGGTAATACTGGCCTGTAATACTCTGTTAGTTTGTTCATAACAGCAACCAAGAAAAGGGCAGAGGAAAAAAAGACAGGTGGTGGTCCTGCACCCCCTCGTCAACAAGTTGGTTAAGTAAATAATACCCTCACGGGAATATCGATATCTCTCTATGAGCACACTGTCGCGCTGAGCTAAAGGATCCTGTCTATCCCGCAATATACGCTGAATTCTGAGGACTCTCCTTATCAATCTTGCACCTTCCTCAATGGGTTGGTCGCGTATACGGACAGGACATGACTGCGACAGGCTTCCCAAATCCACCTTCGCTTTTATAGCCGTGGTCTCTCATCTTGATTACACAAAGTAATTTACAATTACTACTCTGAAATATGAATTACATCTGTAATAATCACATACATGTAATAGAATGTTAATAGTACATTTCCCTTTTTTAGGAAATGACCTGTATGTATCTGTGTGACATCAATAAAAGGATCAAGTGCTGCATTATCTTTAGTTACATTGATAATATTTATTTATGGTGAAACAGTGGAAAAATATCGCTGTTGCTTTCGTATAAATGAAGCGGACATACCTGCGTGGCCGCGATCTAATCCTGTTTACATAAAGTAAACCTGCTCCCGAGCAGGTTTACGCTTACGGCTCTGTTGCTATGACAGCAAGTCCCGGATGAGCTTCGGGGAACCGACTGATCCAGGATCACGCGAAATCGTCAACAATCTAATCCGGCTAACCTACTTAGCGAGGTACGAAGAACGGGCCCCAGGTGAAGCTAGCAGCTACAGCCGCCTGTGTCACCATACACCTGTCAGTCAAAGAGGCCACGCCCCTAATAAGGCAAACTTGTAAAACAGGTGAGTTATAAAAACATCCTCCTGTGTACAGGTGTTAATAAGGAGGGAAAGATCCACAGACACAGTTTGTGTATCAGGCTGCAAACATGTTTATTTCTGCTGTGAAGTTCTAACATGGGAGTCTATGGGGACTGACTCACTGCTGCCTCTGCTGGACATCAGAGGAACTGCAGCTTTAAAGTAAGCATGATGGCGTTTCTGATTATTGACTGTTCGACTGCAGCCCAGGTGTTTCTGATCTCTGATCATCAGATCGCCTCACTCAGGAGATCCAACCAGCTCCTGGTTTTTCACTCTGCAGGTGTTCGTGTCACTCTTCTTTATTCAAGAAGCTCCAGGGCTCAGTGAGACTGGCCTCCCTGCTGTGCTTTCAACTCAGTACCAAACGCACGAGAGCAAAGTTACCAAAATAAAACAGGAAACAGCTAAACAGTGAACACCATGTGACTGCACACGAGGAGGCGGCAGGATAACCTGAGATAAGGAAAATCATAAACTTCATTGTGGAACAAAACGTAACATAATGTGGAACCAAAGCAGAAAAACAAGATACCTGCTACAATCCCACATCAGCCATCTGTAAACTGTGAAATGAATCTAACCAAGTAGGTTTTAGTGCTAAACGCTAACCTTGGTGCAGTGAAAACAACTGTCATCAGTGTGATGGAGAAAAACTCTGTCGATGACCTGGGAAAATGTTTTTGTGGTAAACGTGGAAAGAAGTCATCGTGTGTGAGACTGAACTGTGAGGTAATCATGTTCACATAGACAAAAAAAGTACAGGGGGAGGTGAGCGACCAAGGACATGAATCAGGAGATTAAACTTCCTGGTTTCCACGAACTCCCATCAGACTGTGTGGTTCCTCTTCTCTGATGAAGAGCAGTCAACAAACAGCTTTCTGAGCTTTTTTAACGCAAGGATGCAAGGAGGCAAGGAGGCAAGGATGCAAGGAGGCAAGGAGGCAAGCATCAGGGAGAAAATGAGACGAAACCAAACTCTTACACATGAAAATCAGTAGACGAGATAGGAAAGAAGGAACTTATCAGCAGTTATGTTACCATGTCGGATGTTGTTTGTGCTTCATTAACACTATGGATTTTACATTTACGACTGACAAGAGTGTGTGTGTGTGTGTGAGAGAGCAGAATGGACCTCAGTCCCAGCCCATTAGAGCAGCTATCAGCCTCAACAGTAACAGATGGCGCCGGCTGCCCTGTTCAGCCGTTTGTTACTGTGAGAAATAAACAGATAAATAAAAGAAACATCACCACTCTGAAGCCTGTGAGACCGAAGCAATGTTTAAAGGTGCTCAGAGGCCGTGTGTGTGTGTGTGTGTGTGTGTGTGTGTGTGTGTGTGTGTGTGTGGGCGGCAGGATAATGGGCAGAAAGCTCAGAGCAGACATCCAAACCGTAGCCCGGTGATTACAGTGAAGCGGCCGCAGAGAAGCTGTAATGGAGGCCGTCGTATATGAAATTTATCTCTTCGTGTTTGAAGTGAAGACAACGTTTTTTGTTTCTTTGGTCTTTTAGCTTGTTTTTAATGTCAGCGTGTGGGAAACGTAGCGTACACGTGCTCTCTGCGGTGAGCGCCTAAAAGCTCTCGGTGACAGTTTCACTTTGTGGGTCGATGTTTTCTCACGCCATCATTTAAATGTCCTGCAGGCCTCAGCTGTACCTCCATCCTCAGCCTCACGCTGAAGAGGTCACCCATTTTGGCACCAGCAGGTCAACAGCTTCATGTTTGGTGTAACATTTAGTAGATGGACTGGCGCTGTGTTTTCTACAGACACTCTGAGTCTTCCTCTTGCATCATCTCGAGCCTTTCATTTGTTACGACCAATGCTAGAACATCACGTTTTATGCATCTACAAAACGCATAAAAACAAACATGTTGACAGGACTCTGCCGTCCTGTGAAGATTTAAGGCAAGGCAAATTTATTTGTACAGCACAATTCAACAACAAGGTGATTCAAAGTGCTTTACAGAGACATTAGAAACAAGAACAAATAAAAAGCATGATTTAAAATTGATTAAAAACAAGCAAACTAATTAACAAACAAACAAACAAACAAAACAGGATATAAAATCAAAACAGATAAAATCAGTGGTTAAATGTAAGTTTTGAAATTTAAGTTTAAAAGTGTGGATTTGGTGCTTTATTCAAATGCAGCTGAGAACAGGTGAGTCTTCAACCTGGATTTAAATAATCTGAGTGTTTCAGCTGATCTGAGGCTTTCTGGGAGTTTGTTCCAGATATAAGGAGCATAAAAGCTGAATGCAGCTTCTCCGTGTCTGGTTCTGACTCTGGGAACTGATAAAAAACTAAACCAAGGCTGCCCAATCCCGGTCCTCGAGAGCTACCGTCCTGCAGCTTTTATGCACCCTTGTTCCCACACACCCGAATCAAATGAATGGCTTGTTATCAGGCCTTTGCCAAACACGATGGCATGCTGAAGAGGTAATCAAACCATTTGATTCAGCTGTGTTGGAGTAGGGATGCATCTAAAAGCTGCAGGATAGTAGCTCTCGAGGACCGGGATTGGGCAGCCCTGAACCATCCGTGCTTCCATTTGAATCGAGCAGGCAGAAAGCAGCCAGGTGCTGCTGATCAAACGAATAAATGATCGTCAGCAGGTGAGAGCACCTGTTTGCTGCTCTGGAGCATTCAGGTGTGTGTTAGCACAGAGCCGCAATCGGACATCCCAGCAGATTCATCGTGAGGTCAGAGTGTGGAGATAAACCCAAGAGCTCAGACTCTGCTGGCCTCAGTCAGCAGGTTAAAGGTCAAAGTTCATAAGAGCAGCATTAGAAACAGACTGAAGTATGGCTTGTTTGGAAGTCTGCAGGAGAAAGCCTCTTCTCCATAAAGGACCAGAGCAGCACAGTTTGGGTTTGCAACGCTGAATCAGAACAAAACAAAGACTTCTGGAACCAAAAAGCAAAGTGAGGTGTTTTCCCATAATGCACAGCAGCACGTTTGGAGGAAACAAACAACTCCTGAGCTCCTCTGTATACCAAAGTGCTCTAGAGTCCGTGTGAGGCCGTCTGTCCCACAGCTGAAGCTTGGACCTACCAGCACAGCAGCAAAGAATGGAGCTGCTGCAGTGGTCCAAGGTCCAGACTGAGAGGCTGTGCATGAACCAGTGCTGCAAACCCGAACGAGCTGAAGCATCGCTGAGAAGAAGAGAGGACCAAAGTTCCTCCACAGAGATGAGACAGACTCACAGAAACATCAGTGCAGGTCACTGCTCTCAGGGAGCAGCTGCTTCAAATGCACACGACAAAGGTCACGTGTTGTTAGCAAACTAATGCTAAATGAATGACCTGCAGCTCAAACATAAAGACATAAATGTGAAAACTTGTCCTCACCTGCAGCAATGCCTCAAACAAGATGGCAGCAAGGTTAAACAAAGCAGCAGCGCGGCACCAAGTTTGTTTATTCTGCAGCGCCGCCAACTCTGAAGGTTAATTACAGCTCTGACCTTTCCACCTTCCTCTTCCACTCCCCTAATTTCTCGCTCTTCCTCCTCCCCCGCTCACTTCACTTCATCCTGCTGACTCTGAAGCCTCGCAGGAATCAAACCTGGCAGGACGCGGCCCTCCTCCACACGTCCGCTGTCAGAGGCTGCACTTCTTTCCATCTTCACCTCCTCCTCCTCCTCCAGTCTGGTCATTATCAATCCCTCCATCACTCTGTCATTTATTTGTTTACGTCCCTGCTTTTCTCTCCTGACCAGACTGACTCATTCTCCCAGAGAGCAATAAAATCTGTGTGTGTGTGTGTGTGTGTAGCATGAATTAACCACAATGCTCTTTATTGCTGCATCTCAGCGCAGCTCTAAAGTGCTGCAATTACAGCACTCTCCCGAAGAAATCTCAGCCTCCTTCGCTCTCACCGTCCTCAGTAACACAAAGTTTTGACATCAGTGTGTGAAAAGGTTTTTTTAATATAGAAACTAAAGAAACTGATGATTCATACAACAAAGAGGCTTTATCACCCTGGCGCCAAGAAAGAAATGGTAAAAAAGACTCGGGGATGTCAGGAGCTGATGTGAATTGTTCACAACAACAAGACAGCGCAGAGTCATAAATCCATCGAGTCTGTGGTTCAGGCTGCTCGAAGACTTTGGTGGGATTTAAGGAAAACTTTACTGTCGTTGGTCTGAAAACAGTTTCTTTGCTTGGACAGTTTTCACTTTTAACACCCTCAGAAATGTGACGAGAGATAGAAGGACAGCTAGCAGCACCCTGTTGTCACCATCCACCTGTCAGTCAAAGAGGCCACGCCCCTAATAATTCAAACATACTGTTATGTAAAGGAAAGGCTTTTAGTGAGGCTGGGCTACAAGGAAGGAGAGAAGGACTTGACAGGGTGGTGCTGGAAAGGATGTGCAGCAGGTTAGGGTGATGAAGGATTGAAGGAGGAAGGAGAAGACGTATTTATTTAATCTTGCTTTTCCACCTAGCTAATATTTGGTGTGTGTTGATACATTTTTATCCGTTATGCTTTGTTAACTACTTTTTTGTATTATGATTGTCATTGTTTTATAATTGATACGCGTCGGGTCCTTTCTCTTTTCCCTCCCATCTCCTTTTTTTTTTAATCTTATTTTGTCAAGCACCTTGGTATACCCCTGGTTTTTTAGTGTGCTTTATAAATAAAGTTTATTATTATTATTATTATTATTATTAAGGATGGAGATAGTGTTGATATTATTTTTACAGCGCCAAATCACAACAACAGTCGCCTCAAGGCGCTTTATATTGTAAGGTAGATCCTTTTAACAGGAAGAAACCTCTGGCAGAGCCAGGCTCAGGGAGGGGCGGGGCCAGAGAGAAACCTAAAGGAAGTAATTACAGAGGGGGGAATTACCTCTCGACAGACAGTTTGAGTCTCAGGCTGTAAACACGTTTATTTCTGCTGGAAAGTTTTAACATGGGACTCTATGGGGACTGACTCACTGCTGCCCCTGCTGGACGTTAGCTAACCTGCAGGTTTTATGTATTAAGCGGGTTCTTGGCTGCGGAGCAGCCTCCATTCACTCGCACCGACTTGCTCGCGCTCACGTCTTCGCTCACGTCTTCGC
This sequence comes from Astatotilapia calliptera, assembly GCF_964374335.1. Taxonomy (NCBI): domain Eukaryota; kingdom Metazoa; phylum Chordata; class Actinopteri; order Cichliformes; family Cichlidae; genus Astatotilapia; species Astatotilapia calliptera. Next base: position 40,464,431 of record NC_137422.1, read on the forward strand.
TTCAGCTCTCACTTTCTCACGTCTGTGTCTCCTTCTCTCTTTTTAATACGTTTAAACCCACTGTCACAACTTCATGGTTCAAAATTAGTATCAAGTAGATATTTGTGTGGCAGAATGGTGTTTGCTCCAGTTCCCCTCCAAATCTGTTAATACCGGCTGCATGAAATCACACACTTGTATTTATCTCAATGTAATTTAATTATCAAGATAAGAAATGTTGCCTTGTGAATTTGCAGGACCTATTTATTTGTGTAAGTACTTGATCCTGCAGAAGTGTGATAACCTTGATCAGATCTAGATTTATGCAGGTAAATGAAGCCCGGCTGATGACTGTTCACACACCAGAGGACACGTTTGTAGCTCCTCACCCCACTGACGCCTTCTTCTGACCAGTATAAGCATGAAGCAGCTGGGAGAACAGCCACTTGATTATTTTATCTCTTGGTGTTAAAGATGGTCTGATGAACGCATTCAGAGAACAGTCCACAAAAGCCCGTCTCACAGTCTTCTTCTCCGGCAGCTCGGCACTTTATTCACTCACATGTGTAATGTTCCTGTTGGCATTAATCTGGATTATCTTATTTTTGTCATGCGTTGAATCTTCTGTAACTTTGATCTCTGTCGTGAGACTCTCATCTTTTAAATGCGAGTCGTCTGTGTTGAGCAGAGAGCTGATGTTAGGATGTGATTAGCTTTATTTTGTGCACTCAGACTTACTTTTACCTGCTGCCTCCACCTTTTATGCTAAGCGAAGCAGATCTCCTCCCAGCTGCAGGGCCTCAGCACACGAGCACGGGACAGATTTCATCTCCGTGTCAGTGAGACTGTTTCGTGGGATGTGTAGGTATTGCTCTAAGGGAGAGATCAGATACTGAAAATGTCAGTGCTGCCACCATATGACGCTTTCAGAGCCATCCGTCACATCACACTGCATCAAACGAACATCCTGCGTTCGCAGCAGCACCGTCAGCAGTTTCCATTAATGTCTGAGCGACACGGACACAAATATCTGACGTTCCCACCTCGGATTTTACTCTGTGCAACGAAAGACAGGACGTCTGTGTGATCTTGTTTCTTCTTGTGTCCCATTATTTGCTGCTGCAATGACCCAGTTTCTGTAAATGGCCTATTAAACTTTCATCCTCAGTTAAACCGTTTCAGAGATAAAGGAGGAAACCTTTATCTTTACAGTGAAACAAGGCAGAGAGGAGGAAAACATCAGTGAACAGTGAGAGACAACCAGACGTTTTATTATAAAGGTTCAATAAATCTCAGGTTCCTTTGGCTTCATCAGTGTTTTTATTTTCGCTGGTGACCCTTTAAAATTAAAAAGAAGAAGAAGAAGAAGAAGAAGAAGTGTTCCCTTGTTTCCTGTACAAACCTGATTTGTTGCCCATTACTCTGGTCTGCCTACCTCTACATATGTGTGGGTGAATATAATTACTGTTATGTATTATAAAGTGTTACCAGCTCATTTACAGCCCCTACACACAGTTTGCCCCGCCCCCTGTTTATTAAGCTTGTTTTCATTGATCAGTGATTGAAAAGCTTCACTTTCTGTTTATTTTGCCAATGCCTGCATTTTGCATTTGGCTCTAAAACTGGAGCCAGTTTCATGGATGTAAATTACTCCAGTGTGCCCGTCACTGTGACGGGGATTACAGTTTTGACTTAAATACCCTCAGAGCGCAAAGTGCGCCGATCACAGCTCTAACCGAGCCCGTTATATAACGCCGCTGACATTTCTGCTCAGACATAGGAGTGCATGGTGTCTTTAACCCGTGGAAATCCTAACACGATACACATAAGTCTCCTCCCTCCTCTCCTAAACATCGCCCAGGTGACTGACTGAAAGGAGTCCTTCTCTTTCACCTGCAGCTCAGGTAGATTCTTCATCGCGTCTAATGTCTCCTGTTAGGATAAATCAGGCCTCCGTTATTCAGGGAATCGGTATTAAACCCGTCCACTCTTGTTTTGAGGTTGCTCTGTCTGCATCCGTTTGTTTTAAGAGCTTTATCGTCCCCTCGTTCAAACATAGCAGCCAGTGTCTCCACATGTTCTACTTATTTTAAAGGAGATGTAACGTCACCAGTGTTGGTCAAGTTACTTGAAAAAAGTAATCAGCAACTAATTACTGATTACTTCCCCAAAAAGGTAATCCCGTTACTTTACTGATTACTTATTTTCAAAAGTAATTAATTACTTAGTTACTTAGTTACTTTTTAAAAACACGATTTACACCCTGAATAGGTGATAAAGCGATAGATCTTTCAGCCCAATTCTACTTTTTCTGCATAATCCATCATACAAAATGTAATCAGATGGAAAAGTCTCTTTTTAAAACTTGTTTTATTAGTTTTAATCTTTTAACTTTATGCATCAAGCAAACATTTAATTATCTGCAACATTCTCTGACTGGAAGAAATTAGTTTAACATTTAAAGCTATTTTCTGCACATTCCAGCTCATAAAATAAAATATTTTTTGTGTTTACACTCAGTCTTTCAAATAGATGCAAGTAAAACACAGCAGAAAATAAATAAAGGCAAAGACTCAGCGGTCCTGTTGCTCTATTTTCACCTGTAAAGCAGGAGTGGGGTAGGCGGAGGTTTACCCTGGTGCAGGTGTGCCGCGGTCAGTGGAAGAAGCCATGAGTTTCTCTGTGAGTTTCCCATTACGTCGTAGCTACTCGGTGCTTGTTTGGAAGTTTAGGGGTTTTTTCGCTGTAAAAAGAAGTTTTCTTCCCACGCACAGCGGACACTAATGTTTTTGTCACTTTTTATGGAATCAAACTCAAAGTAAGGTCAGTACTTCCACGCTTTAAACGCTGCACGCTCATACTCTCTCTGCACTGGATATATGATCCATTGTTGATCTGCACACAGCTGTTGTCACTAACGTCGCACTCGCTTACGTCACTGTCATGAGACATTCTCGCAAAAAATCACGGTTTTAGTAACGCAGTAACGCAGCGTTCCTACGGGAAAGTAACGGTAATCTAATTACCGTTTTTGCAATAGTAATCCCTTACTTTACTCGTTACTTGAAAAAAGTAATCAGATTACAGTAACGCGTTACTGCCCATCTCTGAACGTCACACAACAGTTTCCTCAGAAAATCATTCGTTAGATTCAGAAATGAGCAACGGAGCATGCAAGTCCCAAAAGCTGCGGTTCCTCTGCCATCCAGCAGAGGCAGCAGCGAGCCATAGACCCCCATGTTAAAACCTTCCAGCGGAATAAACATGTTTACATCCTGATACACAAACTGATTGTTCTCTGTGGCTCATGTTTCGCTTCATAAAGACCGTGCGGGGGGAGGAGCCCCCTGTTTAAAATGTATTAATCTTAAAGTTTGTTACGTGGCTTCGACCTCCATAAATGAAACTAACATGGTCATTAAACCATGGCACCGCGGGGGTGCTCTCCAGTCTAATGGATGATACACTAGTGGATTGTGTGTCCTGATAACAAAATAATGGTTTGTTTTGTGTCATTTGTTCAGCGTGTCACTGAGTCAGGGAGACTTCCTCCTTAATAAACTCCTGGAGCAGCTGAATCTGGAGAGGAAACGAAAGGTTTTCGTAGGAAACGGAGACGGTTGCGTCTCCACGCTGCCGCTCAGCTGAGTGACTGCTCGGTGTGCCGATGTGTTTATCTGTCTCCGCTCTGCATTTATTCACATTCAATCTCACGGCCCAGCAAACACAGTAAATACAGCCAGCGTGTCGGAGAGAAGGGAAACGAAATGAGAAGCGACTATATTTAATATTGCCTTTATATTAAATCCCCAGATGAAGACAGTATTAAAGCATTAAAGACTGCGTGTTCGAGCTTCAGCGTAGGGCACTCGGCACATCTTTCACTGGACGGTTTGCTTTTGGTTGTGACATCATCATAAAAGCTTTCCAAAAACAGTTTAAATAAAAACAGATGTGAAGTAAAATACAGTCCAATGAGACACCTGTAAAGGTGTGTTTGGTCATGTGACTTTGGGCCAGTCGTTGTCTGTTTTGTGGGCCCGCTTCCAAAAGAGCGTTCCCACAACTCTGCCAGGAGTCCTGGGTTGATCGACGTGTTTCCCTGAGGTTCATGTGTTCTCATTTCACAGGTGTGTCAGAAGCTTGACTGAGGGCTGAGCGCGTCCTTCGTGTTACCTGTATGTCGTTGGTCAGACAGCCCCTGATGTCAAAGACAATAACGGGTCTGAAGTCCAGCCCATCCTTGCAGGTGTCTCACTGGATGATGTCTGAACAAGGACAGGGAGGGACAAGCCAGCAAATCCAGTCTCACTGGATCTACTTAAAATGCTGTCTGTGATGTCACCCATGATGACCTTAAAGTGGACCTTTGCAGAAGGCTTCAGGAAGCTGAAGCTGGATCCAGATTCAGGCCTAAAATCACAGTTTTACTACACAGCAGAGAACTGTGAGATCATAATGAAGGTAACCCAGTGTAGTACCTCAGATCTCATCTTTGGAAAGTTTTGAGGTGATTCTGGAGTTTCATTCAACGTTGGGAGGGAGAGATGAGAGCATCAGAGGGAGCTGAATCGGTTTTCTGCCCCTGCTGTGTCAGGGACAGGATAATGTGTGGAAGGCTTCACTGTTTTTATCAGCCACGGCTGCTTACACTGCAAAAACTGTCCATTTGAAAAGAAGAGTGCTCCTCAAAATGAAAATGCAGTTATTATCTGCTGCCTCGCGTGTCAACTGGAGCTGCTTTGAGATAGGTAGGACCAATAAAAACAGAGGGCTAATACCCTCAGAATTACCTCCATGTTACTGTACAGCTTCTTCAAAAAGCTTAACAAGTAGCTGCACAGCTTAATCCCAGGTCTGCGAGTCCAAACTATTCCCAAAGTCTTTATTTTCTGAAAAACTCCTTCCTCACTGTCAGCTTTTTCCTGGAGTATTAACTCCTAAAGATAGCAGCACGACACCAACTGCCACAAAGATTTGATATTTTAAGAAAATATATTTTTATTAGCAGTAGTAGTAGTATTAGCAGTAAAGGAAAGAATACTGTCGAGTATTTAATAGGAACTATTCAGCAGCGCAAACATGGTTTTTGTTGTTTTGTTTGGGTTTTTTGGTGGTTAGCGAAACGCTTCTTCAGCTTAGTGTCGACTTCTGAGCTGAAAAATTAAGCCAACACTGAAGCGCTCGAACCTGCATTTCCTCTAACGTCCAGCAGAGGCAGCAGTGAGTCAGTCCCTGTAGACTCCCATGTTAAAACTTTATAGCAGAAATAAACATGTTTACCTGTACGGGACGAGGATGTTTCTGTAACTCACCTGGATTAAGTTTATCAATTATTAGGGGCGTGGCCTCTTTGACTCACAGGTGGATGGTGACACAGGCAGCTGTAGCTGCTAGCTGTCTGCACGCTGAACTGTTTGTGTTACTTACAGTTCAGCCCCGTGTTTGTGCTGTTGGATCATTTTTAACGACATCATGTGACCAATAATATGCTGTGAGGTCACTGACCATCCAAGAAGTCTGTACCAAAACTGAAGCTTCAAAATGTGGAGTCTAAATCTGGTGAGAGGGGTTACAGCCAGAGGAAAACAGGTTTGGGATTTTGTGGATCTCACAGTGCGCTGCTACATCAGCTGAGAGCTTCTCTGAGCTGCAGACTGTGCTGTCAGTTTGTAATCCGTAGCTTCTGCTTGTCATGTGAGCTTTGGCTCTTCATGTGCACACAGGCTCGTCAGAGATATTTTCTAACAGAGTTTTATGGCCTGATGATTGAGCCAGCCTTTGTAATGTGTAGACTGGCAGGACTCACAGGAAGGAGGCAGGACACCAGTGAATAATAAGAACTGACTGTGTGAACATATATTGCATACACAATTTATGTATTTGTGGAATAAATTGGCATGGCTGTGGATGTGAATCAGGTTTATATCCAGCAGTGTTTCAACAATCAATATTTCTCAGATTTCCATTTACAAAAGCTCTTGCTGGGTAATATCGTCATAAACGAGGCAACGAGGACAAAGCGAATGAAACCGAGAGAATGAATTTTATTTCCCTGTTTTCAGTCTGGGGACTGAAGGCAGCCCTGCAGCCTCGCTCTGCTTCCAACAACAACGATGACCTCTGCTCAGGTGACCACAAAGCGAAAGGATCCAATAACCGAATAAAGACTCGTTATATGTGTTTTTAAACGTATTCATACACCAGGGACTTTCATCTTTGCTGCTTAAACTAAAAATGGGCACAAGGTCAGCTGAGATCAGGTGAAAGTCAAATCCTTCATGTTGTTATCTTTGGCTGCCGGCTGGAACAGACAGATAAGAAGATGATGATGATGATGATCCTTCCACGTCCTGTTAAAGTGTCTCGTTTGCTCCATTTGCAGTGTTTGACCTCTTCACCTGCTCTTCCCTGATGCCACAGGTCCAACTTCCATACATTTTTCTTTATTTTCAGATAATTACTCTCTGCAGACGTTTCGTCTTTCGTCCCAGTTCAGCTGTTGAATGAACTGCACAGCTCACTGGTTTGTAGTTCGCACAGATCACTCGAGACAGCAGCTCTCGCAGCCTTAAGGCTGAACTGTATGATGTTAAAACTGCTCAGCTGGTTCACTTCAGTAAAAAAAGTCTCGCTGGCAGTTTCTTTCCTTTAAAACGATGACAGTGTTTTATCTTTGTTTTGTTCCCAAAGCTCTCAGATATTTTTTAAAGCCGTGAGAACCTCATATTTGGACTGGGGGAGGAAGCATCAGCTGCAAAATCATCATCTTCCTGAAGTGTATATGAACATAAACAGCTGAAGGAGCTCAACACTGGAAGCAGATGTGGGCAGATGTTGCTCCATGAAGATGCCAGCAGCACCAAGTTTTGCAGACTTTTTTTCTAGCTCATCTTCAAACTGTTCATGTGCTCATTAACACACAAACTAAAAGCAGAGTGGCACAGCTGGAGCAGGAACGCACACTCTCAGGAAAAAAAACAAACAGCAGCCAACGTCCATGTGGTGCCAGGCAGGCACTCCAACGAAGGACAAACTGAAGCTTAAAGACACACATGAGGATTTCAAACTGAAAACAAAGCACAAAGGTGTTACCAAAATAAAACAGGAAGTACAAATTCCCAAACACAGAGTGAGAGATTTGCCACTCAGGCACACAGAAAGCAGAATAACTGAAAGCAGGAAGATAATCCAACGGACGATAACAGGACCTGATCCAATCCCAGGACCAGGACCAATCGTTCACGCCGATTTTCTAATCTCATTCGCTGACACTAGAGAGAGGCTGCAGCCAAACCGCATCTCAAACACACAACGCAGTTAAAGAATCCAGAGAAAGAATCTGCTGTTGATGAACTTTGATTTGCAAGATTAAAAGCCGACAGTGACAGTGGCCTCTGTCACGTCCTGCTTTCCTCGCGTTCTGTGCTCCTCGTATTAATCGGCTCCAGTTTTTTTAATGAGACCTTTTCTGGTGTGACAGCTCAGCTCTGAGGACTCGTCACTGACAGTCGGCCTTTGGAGATTTTCCGATTGCTTCAGGTCTTCTTATTAAACCTGACGCTGTGATTTTTTTTGTTGGACACTGAAATTTCATGTTCTTCATCCTAGTTGGTGATTTGATCTCATGGATCTGCAGCTTCTCGTGAAGGGAGCGCACCCCTGACGGGCCAACTCAGAGGAATATATATGATTCTTGATGAGGCACAAAAACACTGATGATATGCTCTTCCAGCTCCAGCATTTAATGCTAATCATGCCAATGCGAAGCCGATAGTGCTGATATGCTCCATGTGGGGCCTGGACTCGTGCTGAGGCCCCACATGGAGCCACACAGGGCTTTTCCCATGTTTGGAGCCTTTTTATATGCTGCTGTGCGTACCAGCGTCCAGCTGAAATATTGCTGTGTGGGTCCTATCTAGATTACAATCAATTAGCTGTGGCTTGTAGGAATTCCTGTGCTGAATGGGGGCTTTTGTTCGTTGTTTTAAATGCAGAAAGCTAACTCTGAAATAACAGCATTAATGAGAAGCCACATCTCACAGACACCCTCAGGACTGTGTGATTTTTTCACTTTTCTGTGTTTGTGTGTCATTTTCCAAGCGAGAGAATGCAGATGTAACATCTCACAGGAGATTACTTCCAGATTTGGCTTCCCATCTGGTTCAAGACTCAGCTCAAGGTGACCCGCTTTGAATGCTCCTCAAACATTAAACAGAGACGCAGCGTATTCCCATCCTTCCCACCGATGCAGCACAGATCTTTCCCCGTGTGTGCTTTTTAAAGTGGCTGCTGTCTGCAGATCGTGCATAATGTTTCTTTTGCCATCGTGCTTTGGCTCCCAGCACTTTGCATATGGGCAGTTGTCAGAGACTCTGTGGCCTCACATTTAAAGGCACTGGATGAGATTCATGTTTTTTAATGTGCACGATTAATGCTGTGAGGCAGAATGAAATGCATCCATTTCCTAAACATAACCAGTGAGTAAAACCAAAAGTAAAGAATTAGAGAATAAAACAGTGATTGAAAATCAAGTAAATTGGAGTTTGGACAAGGGTCATATGGCCCCGGAGAACACAGAGTTAAATTCATTTACACAGCACCAAATCACAACAACAGTCGCCTCAAGGTGCTTTTACTGTAAGGTCGACCCTACAATAATACATACAGAGAAAAACCCAACAATCATATGACCCCTATGAGCAGCACTTTGGTGACAGTGGGAAGGAAAAACTCCCTTTTAATAGGAAGAAACCTCCAGCAGAACCAGGCTCAGGGAGGGGCGGGGCCATCTGCTGCAACCGCCCTGTCAGATGTGCACCTGAGGCACTGTGAGTCCATCTGATTTAGAACATTTACTTGGAGCCCTGTGACGATAATAAAGTGCTGGGAAGGTGTGCAGGTGGGGATGGACACAAACTCACCTGCTCATGCAAACAGTTCACATGACGAGCGACTTACAAACACTGCATTTATTACTTTGAACTTATATTTGCTGTGTTGTCCTGAAGTTCTGCTACCTGCCGAGTACGACACAATGTACAGATCTGAAGGAGTCAAACACACTTTAATCTACCGTGAAAAAGTTGGGACGCTCCGACTTCCTCGTGGCGCACTTTGGAGAGAGCCATTAATCAAGCTGTTAGAATCAAACAGATTCATTAGCCACAGGTGACAGGCTGCTCACACTGAGTTGCCTTTCCAGGTCCTGATCATCGGTATAAAAAGATTCTGACTCTCTATAATATATAATGTCTTTGAAAAGGTGCTTAGAGATAAGGTGACTCTCAAAGCGGAGCCAATGAGACTCGATAAGAGAATCGAATTGATTACCTCTCAATCACGACACCTGTGAGGGGGTCGATATGTCAGGAAGCAGAGTTAATGTTAGAAGCAGGAAATGTTCGAAGCACGGGTCCGAGTCCATCATCACTCTGAGAAAAAAACAAAGTTACACTTTTTACTGCGTTTTCAAACCTCTAATATTGGAGTTTCATGTCAGCAGTACCCTGTGTGAGGACTGGTGATGCTCCCTGCTGTCTCTGCTCTGCACCAACCAGCTCTGCTTACACATCACACACACACCTCCCGCCCCCACCCTGTGCTAATTTTGTGTTTCCTTCCAATCATTTCCATTTGACAACACGCTGCACTAACATGAAAACACCGTCTGGAGAAACAGCATCTTTATCCCCACAGGAAGCTCTGTGTGTGTGTGTGTGTGTGTGTGTGTGTGTGTGTGTGTGTGTGTGTGTGTGTGTGTGTGTGTGTGTGTGTGTGTGTGTGTGTGTGTGTCCACCCGCTCAGCGGTGTATGAAAGGTGGAGACAGGGGTGATATTTCTCTCAGACACAGTCTACTCCAACTTCACCATATGGAGCCCATTACACCCATTTATGAACATTGTACAAGAGCTACACACACACACACACACACACACACACACACACACACACACACACGTAGTTATGATACAGCAACATAAAAACACGTCTGATAGCAGTACAGAAGGAACATATGTCATGTAATAAATAATGGAGTGTCAACATTTAGCCATGCTGTCTGTTCATAGTGTGTGTGCGTGTGTGTGCGTGTGTGCGTGCGTGTGTGTGCGTGTGTGTGTGTGCGTGTGTGTGCGTGTGTGTGTGTGCGTGTGTGTGTGTGCGTGCGTGTGTGTGCGTGTGTGTGTGTGCGTGTGTGTGCGTGCGTGTGTGTGTGTGTGTTACAGAGATCTGTCAGTGTGAGTCACTGTGTTTTGTCTCATACGCCTCACTGTATCAGTGCTATTACAGCCTTATCAGCTCAGTGGCACCAAACCACACACACACAGTCACACACACACACACACACACACACACACAGTCACACACACACACACACACACACACAGTTATACTTGACTGTATATAAAAGATGGACATAGTCACAGGTTCTGGGAAGTCGAAGGTTTAACCGGAGCAGATGCCATGTTGGTTTTTGGAGCCAGGAGTGGCCAAAGTTCTATCCTATCCTATATTTGAATGAGAGGGAGGAGTGCTAAGCTATGCTAGCCACATGTGCTCAGGATTGTCGAAATCATATCCCAAAACGCCAAAGCTGGAGCTCCGCCTCCTTGGAAGGTCTGTTAGTACAGTGACTTCACAGCAGCCATATTATTGGTCACGTGATGTCATTAAAATGCTCCAAAAGGCTCCAACAGCACAAACACAGTGCAGAGGTCCAGTTCAGGGGAAGCTAGCAGACAGCTAGCAGCTACAACCGCCTGTGTCACCATCCACCTGTCAGTCAGAGAGGCCACGCCCCCAATAATGCAAGCTTTAAGCCTTAATACAATTTAAACAGGTTAGATATAAGAAGCCTCTGCTGGATGTCAGAGGAACTGCAGCTTTTTGAGGGGCCTTTAATTTCTCAGACCTGGCAGCTGCTGCTTTATGTGTGTGTGTGTGTGTGTGTGTGTGTGTGTGTGTGTGTGTGTGTGTGTGTGTGTGTGTGTGTGTGTGTGTGTGGAGGGGGGGGGGGAGTGTGTGTGGGCAGCAGACAGAGTGAGTCTGTCATCCCTATACAGTCTATCAAATACCAGGAAACACACACACAATCCCGTTCAGCTATCTTAATGAGACATAATGGTTTCCCTAGCCCCTTACCCTAACCATTAAAAATGAATGCCTAACCCTGACCCTAAACCTAACCAAAACCTAATTGTAACCCTGACACTAAAACCACATTTTGAGCCTCAAAAATGCTTCAAACTTGTGAGGACCGGTGAGTGTGTCCTCACAAGTGACTGTTGGTTCTCACAAGTATAGTAGAATGCAGCTTTCGGTCCTCACAAAGATAGCTAGACAGGAACACATACACACAAACTCTATATCTGGCCGAAGAAGGTTTGTTATTAACCAAACCGTAACACTTATAATAGAGCATCTCTATCTTTTTGACCAGGCGAGCTTGAAGCCTTCAGGATTTTGTGTTTTAAAAAATTTCTCCGTTTTTTTTCAAGATCAATTGGATTATTTTTTCATTAGTAATTCCTCACACATGCAATAAAACAATTTAATTATCACGTCAATATAATGTAAGTTATTATACTTGATTATTTTTTTAAAATAATTGTTTAAAGGTCCACCAGCTAAAAGAAGAATTAGGGATGCTGCGCAGTAGATTACATGGCCCCGTCCCAACTTTTAGAAACACGTTGCTGTCAAATTCAAAAAGAGCTCTTACTAAAATGGTACAGTTACTCAGTTTAAACATTTGATATGTTTTCTGTGATTTATGTGAATACATTTTGTGTTTATGAGATTTTGGAATCATTACAATCTGTTTTGAAATGATGTGATGTAATGTTTCTGTTTGTCCAATTAACTTTTGCACTTCTTCTCTGTTTGTTGGTTTTTAAAACTGAGCAACAAGAAAATTATGAGACATAATTTAAATATTTTTGCAGTCATGAGTAAAAAAACTGCATTCACGGTGTCATTAATAAAAACATAATGAGTCAAGATGTTGAAAGGCTCTCAGGAGGGGACGAAACTAAGCTAACCCAGATACACGAGGACCAGAGATGGGCAGTAATCTGATTACTTTTTTCAAGTAACGAGTAAAGTAAGGGATTACTATTGCAAAATCGGTAATTAGATTACCGTTACTTTCCCGTAGGAACGCTGCGTTACTGCGTTACTAAAACTGTGATTTTTTTTTGCGAGAATGTCTCACGACAGTGACGTAAGCAAGTGCGACGTTGGTGACAGCAGCTGTGTGCAGATCAACAATGGATAATATATCGAGTGCGGGAGAGAGTATGAGCGTGCAGCGTTTAAAGTGTGGAAGTACTGACCTTACTTTAAGTTTGATTCCATACAAAGTGACAAAAACATTAGCGTCCATCGTGCGTGGGAAGAAAACTTCTTTTTACAGCGAAAAAAACCCCTAAACTTCCGAGCAAGCACCGAGTAGCTACGACGTAATGGGAAACTCACAGAGACACTCGCGCGGATTCTTCAACTGACCGCAGCACACCTACACGAGAGTAACCCTCCGCCTACCCTGCTCCTGCTTTACAGGTGAAAATAGAGCAAAAGGACCGCTGAGTCTTTGACTTTATTTATTTTCTGCTGTGTTTTACTTGCATCTGTTTGAAAGAGTGAGTGAAAACACAAAAATATTTTATTTTATGTGCTGGAATGTGTAGAAAATAGGTTTAAATGTTAAACTAATTTATTCAAGTCAGAGAATGTTGCATATAATTAAATGTTTGCTTGATGCATAAAGTTAAAAGATTAAAACTAATAAAACAAGTTAAAAAAAGAGACTTTTCCATTTGATTACATTTTGTATGATGGATTATGCAGAAAAAGTAGAATTGGGCTGAAAGATCTATCACTTTATCACCTCTTCAGGTTGTAAATCGGGTTTTTAAAAAGTAACTAAGTAACTAAGTAACTAAGTAATTAATTACTTTTGAAAATAAGTAATCAGTAAAGTAACGGGATTACTTTTTGGGGGGAGTAATCAGTAATTAGTTACTGATTACTTTTTTCAAGTAACTTGACCAACACTGACGAGGACTGAGCAGGCCGGTTAGCAGCATTTCTCAGCTGTAAGGAGGCCTGTCTGGAACAAGAAAGTGATGTATGAGTTTTCAAAGAGACAACTACCGCAATCCCACAGAGGCTGAGGCACTGGAGGCTGAACCACAGGAGCATCAGTCAGCAAAACCGTCAAGCTGTCCGAGCAATCAAATCCTTCTTCATTAAAAGTTCATGTTATTTTGTCCACCTCCCGCCGGCCGCTAAAGCTTCCCTTTCTGGTGTTTTGCAGAAGATGAAACCTTGATGGTGACAGGTCTGAGCTGTTGAGCGCACGGCAGGTGTGCACACTTTCAACCCCACCGAGCATCGAATCACCAGCCTGCATTTTTCACTCAGGCTCTCAACTGATTGGCTGGCTAATTGACTGGCTGTCAGTGTGACTGATGGCACCGCGGCTCAAATCCAACATATCCAAGGTAACGCACTGATGCGACACCTGAAACCCCCCAATCAGCATTACTCAGCGCACAGAGTGAGCAGGAGAGCACCTGGTTCATCTATCATTCTGATAGTGAGGCTCGGCTCCCGAGTTGCACTGTTGACACGCTCCAACCGTCCATCAGTGAAACTGTGCCGCTTCCCAAAGGCTGGTGTTAGTGCCTGACCTCCATAACTGCTGTTAATAGGTCGGTTCACTGTAACTGTCAGGTGTATATTAAAATGTGTCAGAACAAGTGGAAACTTGAATAGATGACGAGTTAAGACTGATGGGAAGTTTAATAGCAAACATCGTCAATCAGATTCATTTCTGCTGTGCTACAGCCTGGCAGCGCATCCAGCTGATGCCACAGACGCAGGTAAGTCACCGCAGCACCCCACCCGTGCACATCGTTTCCACCTCACCCGTGCCCTGCGCTCATGATCAAGGTCAAGTGGCTTTATTGTCATTCCAACCATGTGCAGTGGTACAGTACACGGTAAAATGAGACAACGTTCCTCCAAGACCAATCAACATGGGACTACATAAAGTGCAATGTGCAAAGATGTCACATCTGCCTATCCCAGCTGTCTTAGGGTGAGAGGCAGGGTACACCCTGGAGAGGTCACCAGTCTGTCGCAGGGCTAACACAGACAGACAACCATTCGCACTCACACCTACGGGCATTTTGGAATTTCCACATTAACCACATAACTGCATGTCTTTGGACTGTGGGAGGAAGCCGGAGTACCCAGAGAGAACTACATCAGAAAATAAAGGATTACATCTGGATTTGTATATAGAAACACATCTTTATTCTCACAGATGTTCCTGTACACTATGCCGGCCACTTGGTTATGGCGTTCCATGTATGCCTTGCCTGCTAGCATCTTGCACCCTGCTGTTATGTGCTGGATTGTCTCTGGGGCATCTTTACACAGCCTGCACCTGGGGTCTTACCTGGTGTGATAGACCCCAGCCTCTATGGCTCTTGTGCTGCCATGATTAGTGCCTCTGTGCTGTCTTTCAGTCCAGCTTTGTGCAGTCATAGATTTGATCAATTTATCTAATGTATGTGTGAGTGAGGCGTGGTGTAATTAATGAAGGCCAGCGGGTCTTAATACATTTCTACATCTTCACAGCAGATCAAATATTTTGTGTGGATGAAACATAAAATCAAGACTTTCCTCTGAGCTGTTCTGTTGTGTCTGATGCTGGAAATCAGCGTGGCTTTTTTGCCTGAGCCTTTTTGGGGGTGTTACGGTAGGAGGCGGGTCCTGCTGGAGCGTGGCTGGCTGGGCGTGTTTAGTGTGTGCGAGACAGAGAGCGTGTATGTGTGTGTGCCCTGTCGGGCTCCTCTCTCCTCCTGCACGGCTCAGCTCAGCTCGGCTCAGCTCGGCCGGGAGGAACGGCACACACAGGCGCGCGCACACGGACGCTGATCCGCACACAAACCGAACCGCCCGCGCGCGGATCCGCTGGATTTACCGGCTGCAGGGAGGAGGCTGAGAGAGCACCGGGAGCCGTCCGAGCACCGGGAGGGACCCCGCCCGGACAGCCGCAGCTGTCAGCCAGGTAACGGAGACTGCAGATGTGCGCGCGCGCATGTGTGGCAGAGTTTGCGGTGACGGCGATGTCCCGTCCGGTTCCGCCAGCCCGGTCTCCTTTGTTAGGTCACAGCGTCGCGTTCATTTCACGCTCCGTGTTTTTGTCTGTTTCTGTGTTTCCTCGTAAAAACACGATTTCAATAAACCGACGAACCATTTACAGAAAAGTGTTCGGAGAGCACGTTCAGCCATGTCAGTGGGTTTGTGTCACCTGTGCGGCGTGGACACCTGACATCTGCGCTCTCACTATAGTCGTGATATTTATTTGACTTCGTGGGCATTTCTTCTCTTATCTTCCAGTTTTGGGGGTTTTTCTTATATCCAGTGATTCAGGAGGTCGAGCAGGTCCGAAGGTTGGTGGTTCAATTCCTGGCAGCTCCAGTGTGCATGACAAAGTATCCTTGGCAAGATACTAACCCAAGCTGCTGTCTGCGCGTCCATCACTGAGACAGAAGTGCGCGTGTGCGCCGTGGGGGCTCAGGTAGAGGAGAAAAGCGCTCATCTGAAAAACATTCATGAGATTTGATCTACAGTTTTACTCATTGGAAACCTTAAAAGAAAGAAATCTCTTTTCTTTTGGGACATTTTTCCCGCGTGGGGCTCTTTTGTTGAATCACATTATATTTTGTTCCACTACTTTATGAAGCTGGTATCTTATTTTCTAGGTTGTTTTTAATGTCTTGTCTACATTTGAGACACATAAATTATATCTTACTGTAATTTCATAACTTTCTGAAATATTAATAAAGAAAATAATCATGTTGCATCCTGTCAAAGAACCCCTCTGCTGGCTTCCTTCTTTGAGCCAGTCCTGCAGAGGTGCCGTCAGTTACACTCAAACACCTAACGCTGATCTCCTTGATGTGTGGTGGTCAGGTGGAGGTGTGGACCTCATCCTCCTGGAGGAAGTGATGCCCCGTAGGTCCTCCTCCCTCAGTGAGAAATGCGTGTGATGCAGAAAGAGTTTATGTGTTTGTCTCTCAATAAAATCCCTAACTGTGGATTTGGTCCACAGCCGAGCCGCCTCGTTTGGTGGATGGTGTGACTCCATGGTTGTGCAGCCTAATCCTGATCCTGCTGAAAAGTATCACAGGGTGATGTTTTCTCCTGGGACCGCTCCCCGCCTGATAATGGAGCCTCTGCTTCAGAGCTGCTAATGAACCGCGGCTCTCTGTTATCTCAGCAGCCATAAAGTGATGCTGGTAGTGAGTCTGATAATACAGGGGACCGATGGGGAGGGACGGGAGGGTTTCCAATGAGAGTCTTTCACGCTGTTACTGCTGGAACATCACGGCAGTGGGCAAAATAGCGTAGGATGGCATTATGGGAAGAAGGCGAGCTGGCAGAGGCAGTGTGACAGTTTGGGGGATCTTCTGCTGGGAAACCATCTACATGTGACTCTGACACGTCCCACCAACAACAGCACTGTTGCAGACCGTGTGCACCCTTTCATGGAAACGGCGCTCCCCGATGGCTGTGGTCTCTTTCAGCAGGACGATGCACTAATGCACAGAAACGGTTCAGGAGCAGTTTGAGGAGCACAACAACCACTTTGAGGTGTTGCCTTGGCCTCCAGATTCCCCGGATCTCGGTCCAGTGGAGCATCTGTGGGATGTGCTGGACACACAGTCTGATCCACGGAGGCCCACCTCACAGCTTACAGGACTGACAGGACCTG
The DNA here is from genome assembly GCF_964374335.1 of Astatotilapia calliptera. NCBI lineage: Eukaryota > Metazoa > Chordata > Actinopteri > Cichliformes > Cichlidae > Astatotilapia > Astatotilapia calliptera. The sequence goes on from NC_137422.1 coordinate 40,481,203, forward strand.
CTGCTGACACGTTGGTGCAGATACCACAGCGCGCCTTCAGGGGTCGAGCGGAGGCCACGCCTCGAAGGTTAATGTTATGTCTGGTTGGTGTAGGAATCAGTCCATTTCCCATTTGAGCAGACTTCTATCAGCCATCATCTGAAAATAATTTCACATTTTAGCATTGACGTAAATGTGTCTGGTAGATGGCACAGGAAGTCCAAACCTGACCTGATACAATCAGAGATAAGTTAAACTGACACTGAGGTTAATATTGCACACAGGTGAATTTCAGCAGGTCTTTGTGCCTCCAATTAATCGGCCTTCATAATTTCATGAGCTGTGTTATTGGGACCTGTTGTCAGCTCTTCATCTCCAACACGAAGCTGGGTCAAATCCATAGATTTATGTCCCTACAACATGAGTAATTGTCAGAGAGCAGACCTCCTGTGCTGATGGATCAGGTGTGCTGTGTGTAATTTACAGCTCTAATGGTGCAAACACGCAGCAAAGGTGAAGGCGTCTCGTTAGTTTGACAGATCTACGACTCACACAGCAGCCGGCAATCAATCCCGAACGCACGCTTTTATACGTTTCTGTGTGTGTGTGTGCACGCGTGTGCGCATGCAGGGCTGCATATGCTCATGCATATTCAAATCTCAATTTGGGTCTGTGTCAATCATGCCTGTGGGTGTGTGTGTGTGTGTGTGTGTGTGCACCGTGTTTACATCTTTGTGGGGACCAATAATTGAAAGTTTCCCATACTTGTGGGGACCAACAGCTCTTATGGGGACAAAATCCTGGTCCCCACGAGTTTGAAGAGATTTTTGAGGCTATAAATGTGGTTTTAGTGTCAGGGCTACAGTTGGGCTATGGTTAGGGTCAGGGTAAACGGGAAAGCATTATGTCAATTAGATGTCCCCACTAAGATATGAAAACACGACTGTGTGTGTGAACATATATATTTATATATGTGTGTGTGCTTTCGTGTGCTTGTGTGTGTGCATACGTGTGTGTTTCTCAGTCTCTGGGTGAATGAGTAAGGGGATACACTGGGGAGCTGGAGGGAGGGAGTGAGGAGAAGCTGGAGGAAGATAAGGAGGAGGACTTCTCTCCGGTGTTTTTCCTGCTCTAATTTGCTCTGACAGCAGCTCCTCTGGCTCAGACTGAACGAGCCTTTACACTGAGGAGAGAGAGAGTGTGGAGTATTCCCACTGTCTCTCTAACAGGCTTTAATTGGTGATGCTACAGTAACTGTATAGAGCGGTGTACTTCTGTAGTTCCACTACAAACTTCCTGTTGTGTTTTCAGCTCTTGCTAATTATCCAATATCCCTGCTGCGGATTACAAATCAGCCGATACACGAGTTGAATAATTAGGGCAGCCGGAGCTCGTTGTTATTGTTACTGTGAATTAAAAGTGTTTTCACCACAAATATCCTGCTTCCTGTGCTGCTCTGTAAAACAAATACTAGAGTGAAGGAAAAATCACTGCCAGCCAAGTGTGAAGCACCAGGGCTGAAAACGACGACATACCAGCACACTGTTCGGTTTAAAGAGATCATTTCCCCCTCATAACCGCTATGTGGTGTGTGTGTGTGTGTGTGTGTGTGGGGGGGGGGGGGGGGGTATTGTATGATTAGGGGTTTTAGAGGCAGGTGGGTGGTGACCTCAGATGTGGCACCGACATGGCAGGTAGCTGGTAACGTTGTAGCGTTGACCATTTTTAAATCAAACTGCCTTTTAAGATGGACGTTGTGACGCCCCGCCTGTATTAACGCCTGTATTAAGCAGGTAAATACCTGCCCCCCTGCTTTGGAGGTAATGTTGCTCACTTTTGCCTTCTCGGCTAAGGAGGAAGTGGTGATCATCCAAGACATTCAGACTTGTTGGTGAGGTTGGTGCTGTTAATGACCTGCATGGTGTGTGAATTTTAAAGTGATGGGAGTGGAGCCAGGGAGCCAAAGGCAGTGACGTGAAATAATAACGTTTGTGAGGTGAACGGAGATGTTGTTGTTTTTGGTGTTTGCAGCAGTGTAACAGCATAAATGAAACCTGACAGCCACATCCTTAAAAACACTCTGCTGGTGGAAGCGGTTTGCCTCGCTGCACAGCCCCGTGTGTCACCTGTCTGATGATACATTACAGGTGTGTGTTTGTCCTGCACGCTATCATTTCAGCTTATTACAGCCTTTTTCAGGTGCCGGCAGACTGGTTATTAGGCTTCAGACGGCCCTCTGCTTTATGACGTCTGCCAGACTTGTGTTAGTACGCATGCACATTTGTGCACGTGCACATCGGCGTGCACGTGCACATCGGCGTGCTGTGGCTTTAGTCTGAAGCTGTTATCGCTCCACTATCTTCCATCAGAAATCTTGACTTTAGCACTTTGCACAGTGAGATGAGCACAAATACGTGTGTCCAGCAAACATTCTGAGTAACACTGGAATAACTAATGTTGACTAGAAGGAAGTTCGTGCAGAAGATGCTCGCTGTCCATTTCAAATGAACACGGTGGTGAAGGCCAGCCGTCTCTTCCAAAGCCAGGTGGACTTCTCGCTCTCACTCTTCAGACCAAGAAGTCACAGCATCAGGATGTTTTTCCTGTGGTTTAGCTTCTCCCAGAGTTGTTTTATTTTATTGTAATTAATAAAAGATCACATAAACAATTGTTTTCGAGCAGACCGGGAGGTTACACATCTGACAACTTATATTTTGGAGCTGTTCTTCAACCAGAACTCCCCCCTGTTCAGCATGGGGGGGTCATCCTTCTGTTGATGAGTCCAAACTGAAACCAAACAATGTTCTTACTTGTGAGAAATATGCAAAAAAAGTCACGAAAACCTGCAGACACGAACATCCTGAACACCGAGCTCCCTGCAGGTTTATAACATCAGCTGTTCGAACATTAACTTCAGTTTCCATTTTGGCTTCCAGCAATTATTAAATCAACATATTTGAGGGAAAAATCCAAATTTAGCTCGTTTTGGAATAATTGTCTTATTTTGGCCCTCAGCATCTCTTTGCTTTGCTCGTGGACGTTGAGTCTGTCTGACTGCAAGCTTTTCACAGCCACAGATGTCGTGTTTAAACAAAGACTTATGATATTTGGTGTTTCTTCCCTCATTTTGCATGTGAAAGACATTTATGGTGCAGTGGAGTTTCAGCTGATGAGCAGCAGCACAGGTTTTGTTAGACATGGAGCAGCAGATGGATGATAGGAGGTGGAGGGTAACCGCTTAGGAGAGATGGAGGAGGTGAGGGAATAACAATGCTGTGACTGATAGCTGTAGGACGGGGGGTAGTATGTCATGGTGTAGCACCCTGTGGATGCATATGTCAGCTGTCACAGCAGTGTGGTTACACCGTCCACCCGCTCTGCCTCTCTCCTCTGTCCACCCTGGAAAGTTTTCTCAGACTGATTTGTGCTCCGTGCTGTGGAGCCAAACGTCGCTGTGGCATCACGTTTGCTTTTAAAGGGATCTCACCTGAAACCCTGATGTTAGATGACTCACACAGGGTTCCACATACTGACGAGAAACCTCGTGATGGTGCTCTGGAGTCTGGAGCTGATCGTGAACTGATCTCCAGACGGCACCAAGGTCAAACACAGAGTTCAGCCTGTTCAAGGTTTGATTGTTGCCGTGATGGGGTTTCGAGTTCACACGAGGTTCATTTCAAACAGTTTTGATCATGCTGATGAGTTTCAGTCTCTTGGTTTAGTCCTTTGATTATGTTATTATATATTATTAGGTATCCTCCTTTCTTTTTTTTTTTACCTCTCAGCCCTGAAAGGCTGATTGGGTATTGTCCTCACGCCACCGTGCAGGCGGGTGGTGGCGTGGACACTGTGAGCACGATCCATCCATCCTCCTCTGTTAACCTGAAGATGGTGGCAGCAGGCTAAGCAGCGAGTCCAGATGTGCTTTTCCAGGCAAGGTTTTCCGCCTCCTGCAGGATCCCGAGACACTCACAGGAAGTTCTGGGTCACAATGAGACCAAAGTTGTAATAATCGAGAATAATCCTTCAGAGATTTCCGTGTGGGGAGGTGTTCACCAAACCTCGAACCTCACATCCTCGTCCTCTCACCGCCTGCTTGTTTTCTTTCTGTTTCCTCCTCAAATAAACGAGACGAGCGACTTAATTAAGTGAAAGCAGCGGTGCATTTGTAGAAGGGCTCACTATCAGCACAAGTGGAGCCGACAGAGCTCTCTGTGTTTTTACTGCAAAGGATTGTGGGTGCACTCAGCTTCTGGTTGACTGGCCTTGACGGAGAGAGGGAGAGAGGGTCTGTAATTAGTGCTCAAGGCCAAACTGACAGAGTGTCTCTCTCCCTCGCTCTCTCTGTCTGTCAGTGTCTCTCGCCCTCCAGTTGTGAGATGAGAGCTTCACTCCTCTCTCTCCTCCTCTTCCTCCCTTGCTTCTGCCGTGCAGCTAGTTTTTGTGCACGAAGCAGCTTCTTCTTCGTGTGTGTGTGTTGTGTTTTCTGTGCAGTGCAACTATACTCCATCTGTATGCTTACAAAATGTCGTGTTCCTGGTCTGTTGACCCAGCGTTTTAAGTTTCAGTTTGTTTGGATGTTGTTTATGTTTAAGTTCATTAGATTAGCGAAGTTCGTTTGGTTATTAGACTCCTTGTGTTTTCTTCCCCTGTATTTAAGTTTCCCTCACCCTTTGTGTTTCATGCTGCGTGTTTTATGTTATCAAGTTTGTATTGTCATGTCTGTCTCACGTTTCCTGTTTTATTTTGAAGGAGTTGTGTGTTCTTTGTTCATTGGATTTACTTTCACTTCCTGTCATTAGGCTCATGTCAGTCAGCTGTTCCTCCATGTGTTCCCACTTCCCCTAATCACCTCCTGTGTATTTAAGTCCTCTGTTTTCAGTGTGTCATTGTCAGCTCGTCTGTTGTCCTTTGTGTCCTGTTTCCAGGCTCGAGGTATTTTTGTGTCCATGTTAGGGTTTGTGTTGTGGGTTTCTATGTTGTCTTCGCTCTCCCAGTTTAGGTTTTTCTTTAGCTTCTCCTCTGTCTTTTGTTTTGTAATGTTTTCACCAGCCTTAATAAGCGGCTCGCTTTCTGTTAACAGTTAAGTTTTGTTTCATGGTGCCTGCGTTTTGGGTCCTTTTCATAATACACACAGTCGGCCTCTGCCAGACTGTGACACAACAGTGTGTCATTTACAGAAATCATCACAGAAAGTGAGACAAATTATTCCTCATCTTTCACCTGCATGCAGCTGCATTAGCTGCCTTGATTAGAGCATTAAATGGCTTTTTATCAGTAACAATCATGATTAATGCGCGTAAAAACGCACCTACCACTGGGCCAAAAGGTGAGCGTCACCCAGTCTGATAACACAACAGCTACAGCTGAGCTCCGGCTTATAAAAACAAGCTTTCTGAATGTGGTTAACGCCATAAAGATGATTTATTCAACCAGACAAACATCTTCACATCATGCGGTTTGTGCCTCAGTCGACCCGAACGCTGTGTCAAACTTTTACACAAGTTTAAAAACAGCTGATAAAGTAATGGGAGTGTTTGTAGCTCCAGGGGAGGACCGAGCTCAGAGCATTAAGGACACTTAACCCCAGATTTCCTCCATACGAGGAGTCCACGTCACAAAAAGGGACGAGAATAAAAATCTGGACCTGAGCTTTGAACTTTGAGTCTCCCACCACAGGATACCAACACATAACACAGTCATTCAGATCAACTGGACACAAGCAACAACAACACAAATGTCCTCGGTGCTCCGTAACCAGCATTCAGCCTCTTCTCTTCTTAATGCACTCTCCTCCACCTCTCTGTCTAAGGTGCAGGAGCAGGTAGGGAGTGCTGCGCCTTGGTCCCGGCGGCCAGTCCACCGCAGCTCCTGCACGTCTCCATCTCCAGTAAATGAGGTGACATCAGCCTGCTCAGCCTGCTAGTCGGAGGAGGAAGCTGCCTGCTAATCATTTGTGTGGCGTGATAACACCTGATAACAGCCACGTAATGGGCTGAGAACATTTAAACAGGTGGCTGTATCACAGGTGCGCCGCAGCGCCGGCCTTAGTGGTTAAAGGAGCCCAGCAGCTCCGACACACATTTCCATCTTTGTGAGATGCATTTTTAAAAAGTCACAAAGGTTTGGAAAGAGCCGTAAACATCAGACTGCAGCTGATCTCGGATCAGTGGAAACAGCTCATTGCTGCCTGAGTATCTGCAGACTTTCTGCCTGCCTTTACCGACATCCACGTAAATAAAGAAACAAGTTTGGCTTCATCTGCATGAACTCCAAGTCAACTGAAACCATCCTGTCAGCTGTCACTAAACGCAGGCGTTTGTATAAATTCAGCAGTGGATTTTATTCTTCTTTGAAGATGAAACAGGACTGATGCGCTCACATCTCGGGCTTCTCTTCTCCCTTTGGCTCATTAAGGCTGAGCGTATAAGGCGTGCGGTGTCGCTTATGTATTTCTGTCCTCGCCGTCAGAACTTTTAAACATGTCGTGTCCAAGGCGAGCCGAGCGGCGAGGCAAAGTTTCAAAGTTCAGCTGAATTCATATCTGCAGAAAAAGGTCACCTGGCGTGTCGTCAGCTCGTCTCCTGATTGTTCTGTCACATGAAGGCACTTTTTGTTCATCACACCTTTCATGTACTAGCTCGTCAACGCACCAGCTGTTCCTGCTTCCTCTCATTTGCTTCCCATTACAGAAGGTTGTTTGGTTCCAGCAGAAGATGTCCTCAGGTTGACTAACACAGCTGAACACATATGACAGGAAGCTTTCGCTTTAGTTTCTCCAGGACAGAAACTAAAGCTGCCCTTTGTCACAGATTCTGTTCATAAATTTTATGGAGAGGATTTCCAGAATTTCTAGGCGTAGTCAAGGTAGAAGGATCTCATCTTTGCAGATGATGTGGTTCTGTTGGTCAGGTGGTGTCCTTCAGCATGAGAAGCAGTGCCTCCATGTCTGAATCTATGGCCTTCAGCCAGTAATGGGTGGAGTGCCCAGTACCTCAGGGTCTTGTTCACAAGTGAGGAAATTGACAGATTCGGGCCATGGCTGCAATGATGCAGACGCTGCACCGGTCCATCGTGGTGAACAGAAGCCGAAGTGGAGCTACATCCTCTGCTGTGGATGGCTGGCCTCTCCTTAGGCACATGGTGAGGAGTTCAGTCATTTGGGAGGGCTCATAGCAGCCTCTCCAGCTGGGGTAGTTTGGGCATCTGACTAGGATGCCTCCTGGGTGAGCTATTCTGGGCATGCCCTCCTGGGAGGAGGCCCTGGGGCAGACCCAGGATTCAATGGAGTCTCTCAGCTGGTCTGGGAATGTTTCAGTCCTCCATCAGATAAGCAGGAGGAGATGGCTGGTGAGAGGGAGGACTGGGTTCTCTGCTTGGGCTGGTGCCCCCGCGAGTGTGACCCGGATGGATGGATGGATGGATGGAGGTGGTTTTGTCTGTTTCATCAGTTTTACATCCTGACTGGTGTTTTTCTGCATCAGTCAGACTTTGATGTGTGCTAACATTTAAATGTATTTGATTGTAAAATCCAAAAGGATGCTTGAGTGAAAGAAGCAGGCATGAGCTGCTGGTTTGGGTCTTCTCATAGAACAGCTGACAGGAAGGAGAGAGCAGAATCACCCTCGTCCTTTGAGACGGACACAGAGGACAAAAAAGTCCTCGTGTGTTGTGAGTTTACTCATTTCATTCCTCAGAGAGCATCACTTTAAAGCAGGTCATCGTGTGTGTGTGCGTGTGCAGTGTTGGGACTAACGCGTTATTAAGTAACGCGTTACAGTAACTACGTTTTTATTGTGGTAACGAGCACGGTAACTAGTTATTATGCCAAAATCAGGAACGCGTTAGTCGTTACTGGGATTTAGATAGGGTCGTTACTCGTTACTTCGTGTGGTGGCTATCGCGGAGTTTCCACAGATTCAGTAACATTAGCAAGTGGTGGAGGCAGCAGGTGGATGAAGGAAAAGAGACCCGAGGCGGCCGCCGGTCCGAGTGTGAACTGAACTTCAGGTAAGAAGTTATGACCTGCAGTCTCTCTGGGTCAGATATGAACCAAGTTTAGGTGGAGTTTATTTTCGTTATGCTGACTTTTTCCGTACTGCGTGCTAGCTAGCATGACGGAGTTTCTACACAGCTGGGTGGTGCTATGAAGCTAATGATGTTGAACTTTATTTTGTTCATAAGTTATTAGAGTTGCCAACCGTCCCGTCTGGTATTCAGAGAAAATATTACGCGTTTCTTATTATTGAGGTGAAAAGGAACAGTTTGTCCCGTAATTCAGCTGCAATGAAAAAGACACAAAGCTGGAGTTATTCTGTCTTTGCTGCACAGCTGCCTCTTCTTCTCCCCCCTCTCTCTCCCGTTTCTACTTCAATCATGAAACTGATCAGTGATCAGCTGATCGTCTCTCTTGTTTATTTATCGCTCACTTTGCGCCAGAAACAGGAAACCAGCGGATGTCGCGCTAAACAACAGCAGCACGTTTAAGCTTGATCAGCTGTTGTTAGAATGTATTTAATATTAATTTCTAGTATCAGCTGATGTTTGCTGGAGCCACAGCTGTAAAGCTGCTGGTCATGATGTTGGTTTGGATATGTGGTGAGAGGGAAACATGAAACCAGGAGACGTCCTTACTGAATCATCAGAGCTGAACAGGTGATGGAGAAACAGGTTTACCTTTTAGGTGACATGAATGAGTTGAAGTTATGAACTGTTTCTGAGAGACAAATAACACCAGGATCCTTTTTATGTAGCTGACAGCTGGTAACTGTGCAGGGGCGGGTCTAGCAAAGTGTGGCCAGGGGGGCAGGTAGGGCATTAACAGGGAGAGGGGGGCACAAAGAAATACTTTTCTTTCTTATTCTCATTTCAAATGTCTCGCTTTTAATAAATAATTATCTGAATCTTACAACAAACGATTGATAGATTGATGCATATATACCATCAGAACAGTGTACATCACTGTCACAACAGTGTTTGTTTTCATTCAAAGGCTTTATGATTTTTCCTATAATGGCGGCCGGTCTCTAGTCAAAATGCCCGGGACGATTTATTTGTCCCAGTCCAGCCCTGTATGCAGCTCATCTGCAGTCTGCTGTTACCTACATCTTCCTATTCAGAAGGCAGAATTTCCAAGTTCTGAGTACAATCAAAGCACCACGACTGCAGTTTTTGTGTTGGATGTAAAAGGCGCACATGACGCTGTGACGTAGGCTAGAATCATGGCAGCAGTCAATGACGGTCCAGGCGTGGGATTTCTCTCGTGGAAATGTGCACATTATCTTTTCCTTTCTATTGGTAGGTGGCACAGTGCACTGTGGCAAGTAAGCAAGCTAGAAGACTGCAAAGTTATGGGAGCAACACATTAACAAGAGAATTCTGAGTAAAACCAAAGTTACTTTCCCTAGTAACTAGTTACTTTGAAAGTAACGAGTAACTTGAAGTAACTGAGTTACTTTTGAGAGAAGTAACTAGTAATGTAACTAAGTTACTATTTTAAAGTAACTTACCCAACACTGTGTGTGTGTGTGTGTGTGTGTGTGTGTGTGTGTGTGTGTCTGTGTGTGTGTGTGTGTCTGTGTGTGTGTGTGTGTGTGTGTGTGTGTGTGTCTGTGTGTGTGTGTGTGTGTGTCTGTGTGTGTGTGTGTGTGTGTGTGTGTGGCAGACACTCCCTCCTCCCAGTGATGGATGGAAGGTTGCTGGCTGGCTGTCTTCGGTGTCAAACTGATTTCTGATTGGCTGGCGTTGTATCAGCCTGCATGTGACAGAACTCAGCTGATAATAAATCATTCTCTTTTTTTTTGATAGCGAGTGAACAGAGCAGCAGTGTGATGTATATTTCATCTGCACCTGAAATGAATCAATGTGAGCCAATGAGAGGGTGTTTATGAAATGATGCTTCACGTCTGAGACTTTTGATTTGAAAATGTCCTGATGTGATCTCTGATTACCTGTTGTGGGAGACGCACCTTTCCCTAGTGACCAAAGGTTGCTGGGGGGTCGTCAGCTGCTCTTGTTGACATGCGGGTGGATGTGACACAGGCAGCTGTAGCTGCTAGCTTCACCTGAGCTAGACCTCAGCATCGTGTTTGTGCTGTTGGAGCCTTTTGGAGCATTTTTAACGACATCATGTGACCAATAATATGGCTGCTGTGAGGTCACTGCACGAACAGACCGTTAAAGAAGGCGGAGCTCTGGTTTTACTCAGAGAAAAGCATCAGGCCACACCTCTTAATTCTGACTTTACGAACGTCTGTGGAGGAGTGAGTTGTTCTGAAGAGCTCACTGTACAACGAAGCTGTTTCAGGACCGCAGCAGCTCAGTCATGACCATGACTTGGTGTGTAACGGTCAACGACCGCGGAGCTCCAAGCCATCATCATCAGCACAGACTGTGAGCACCAGGAGCTTCAGCAGGTCTCAGTGCTTTGCTGCATGTAGTAGGTTCTCTACCAATCAGAACGTGTCCAAGTATCATTGGATAACTGAGCTGCCCACAATGCATCACAGTATGTGAATGTTAGATGAGCTGCTTAGACGACTGACTGAGTGAATGAGACTCGTAGTCTAAAGCGCTTTGAGTAGGAAAGCACTACATAAGTGTAAGTAAGTCTATGATGTCTGATGTTGTGGTGGTTACACGCTGTCTCCATAGAACTGCAAAGATGAATGAAAGAGGGCAACGATGCTGCAGCTGTTCGCCCGTGCTCCTTTTTGTTGGCTCTGTCATGTTTGTGTGGCTGAAGTGTGCGATCACCGTCGGTGCTGCTGAGTCACGGCCTGTCACACTCTGACAGCGGGGATGAGAGCGCCGGGTGTGGGCTGCGTGCTCGCGTTGGAGTCTCTGGGCGGTTATCCTGGCAGCGATCTGCTTCTGGTGGTTGTGTTTTGGAGCGAAGCAGTCGTTGATTATTACATTAATGCGGCGTGGATTCGCACAAACTGCGGTCGCAGCATAATCGAGTCGTTATTTTTCTGCACACGTGGTGCTGATGAGCCGATAAAGCAGCTGCTGCCCGAGTGTCTGAGTCTCTCCTGGAGCGTGACTGCAGATAAGGAAAGAATGGAAAGCAATGTTCAGACATTTGGGAAAATATGCACGTTTGTTTTTTTAAATCCTGCAGTCAGATCAGAAGATTCATAAGTGTCTCGTCTCTGTAACGGCACCTGTGCACATTGGTTTGGCACAAAGACTGAGGTGAAACTGTGAAGTTCCTGCGTATGATGACAGAAAGTGAGCGGCTGCGATCGCGTATTTGTAGGTTTCAGATTGTGAAACAGGCCAGACATGTGCGGTTTATTGAAATGCTTGAATTTATGCGTCCCTCACAGAGCCTCGGTTTGGGCCACGCGAGGCGTCACAGCGAGAGCATCAAACAGCCAGCTCGGAGCAGCCTGAACATCACGGTGGCAAAATGACGACCCTGTCGTTTTGTTGTTGTTTCTTTAAATCTCACATCGTGTTTCAACGGTTACTTTTCACAGAAGCAAATAAAAGCAAAGTGTTGTTGCAGATGTCGTTTGCCTGTGCTGTAGAGCTTCCTGCGGTGACACTGACGCACTTCAAAGTTGATGTAGCAGAAACACTCTGCAGTATCTCTTCCTGTCTGTGGCTCCGTATCTGTGCATTCAGAGTGATGACAGAACTTCTGATCTTCAGATTGGTGGCCGTCTCGCAGGTCTAGTTTGGCCACTATATCACCGTGACGACAGCAGCTAAAATCTGTCAAACACGAAACAAAACGAAGTGTGCCGAGCGCTCGGTTTGGGCTTCATGTTTAGAGATCAGTGGGATAATGTAGGTGAATTTCCATCGTCTTCAGTTCTTTAAGAACCACTGAAGATAAAATGTTCCTTTCAGTTTTTGCTCTAACAGATTTGTCTTGTGTTAAACTCTGCAGACATGCAGAATCATTTCAGTGCATTTGTCGCCATTATAACCCTTAAAAAAGCTTTATTGTTTGGATTCATCAGCATATCAGGGAGTCACAGGTGAGCATCAGCTGCAGCACGTAGGTTGGTGTTCATGTCTTTCAGTACTTCCAGAGTTGGACCACTCCTGCTCAGCTGAGACGTGATATGGTGTGAGCCCCGCTCCCACAGTGTCATCATTATCCCAGTTATGACAGCAAAACGATGTAATTAATAGACTATAAAATCATTGGAGCTCCTACCTGCATGGAGCTCCATTGTGCATTTGAAAGGGGAAATTCCACGTTGACGGTACCGAGCTGCAGAGAAGCCATCCATTCGTTTTCTGAGAGAGCTGAAGCAGGTTAGACGTTTGATTCCTTTCATGATGCTCTTGATAGAAAGCTTCATTATCCAGCAGACGCCTGGAGAACGTGGAGGTCAACGTTAAAGGAAAACTACTTCAACTCCAGCCGTCCCTTCAGCGCCTGATGGTTTATAACCATTGATTTAGTCTCCTCGCCACTCTGCTAATTTATGAAGCCCTCATCTGGTGCCAATAAAGCAGCCAATGAGGTGAAGGGAAATAAAGAAAGCGGGAGAGTGTGACTGCTGGCCTCGTGTCAGAATCGATGTGGACGTCACTGATGATTCACGTGTTTTTGTTGTAGTGGAAACTCGTAAAAAGTGACGGAGAGACGGCAGCTTAACCACCGATTACAGCCTCTGATTGTCTTTGGTCCAGAACGGCGATGATGATCCGAACACGGACAGGTTAATCAGCCGTGTGTGTGCGTGTGTGTGTGTGTGTGTGCGTGTGTGTGCGTGTGTGTGTGCGTGTGTGCGTGTGTGTGTGTGTGTGTGTGTGTGTGTGTGTGTGTGCGCGGTGCCTTTGGTCTGTATGTTGTGTAAAACAAACCTCTCCTTCGATCCTCCTCTCCACCTGTTTGTGTTTGACAGCAGGTGTCTAATATCTGTGGACAGCTCAGTGGTCCATCACAGCGCAGGCAGATGGTGTTCGCTGGCCAACACCCTCTTCCTCCATCCTTTTTTACTTCCTAGATTCCTTCTTTCCTTCCTTCCTCCATGCAGTCCGAATAAAGGCACGTCCCTCAGTAGCCTTGAACTTTGAAAGCCCTCATCAGACAGCAGCAGTTGCCAAGGAGTCAGTGCTACCCACTGTGACGTGTGTGTGTGTGTGTGTGTGTGTGTGTGTGTGTGTGTGTGTGTGTGTGCATGTGTGTGCGTGTGTGTGTCCGTGTGTGTGTGTGCATGGATGTTTTGCAGCTCCTCTGATTGTGTTTTGATCTTCAGTTGTTTGTATTGTTTCATCATTCATGCTGTTTTTGAAGTCCTTTTCTATTTATGAAAAATAGTCGAATGTGATAAAGAGAATTATTTCAGTCAAGCACCTCTGAGGCTGAAAATGCAGCCACCACTGATGTAGGGACACCTGCAGTTCCTCAAATGCCCACTAGAGGCTCCAGCAGTGAGTCGGTCTCCATAGACTCCCATGTTAAAACTTTCCAGCAGAGTAAACATGTTTACAGCCTGATACACAAACTGATTGGTCTGTGGATCATGTCTCCCTTCACAACATCTGTACGGGGGAGGATGGTTTTAGACCTCTGGTAGGGCCGATGGGTGATCAAGGTGGGGTTGTCATAGATACCAAACCTTGTTAGCTCTGCTTAATACTAAGGAACGATATTTGAGGTTTTAGCCATCAAAGTAACAAATAGGGTCAGCTGTTTCAGACCTGCTTTGGCCTCTAAGCATGATCTTAAATCCATTATAGATATTTTACTTAGAAATGATTTGAACTGGGACAGAATTTCAGCAACCTCAACATGTTTTAAAGACTCGTGCGACTCCTTAAACTTGGTGTAATTAATAAATTGTCCTTCAAGGTCAAGTTAGTGCTCAATGTGCAGTCACATGCGGTAATAAGCTGTTGTAGTTTTACATGAAACTTGAATGTTTTAAAGAGCAGGTGTGATGCTGCAGTGATTCCAGATGTTGAAGTGACCTTGGATCATTCATCCATTTCTAATAAACTCGGTCTTCAGCTGATTGAAGAACATTTAGAATCTAAATAAATGAAAGAACTTTAATGGTTAGAAAATCAAAATCAGGTTTTTGTCCTAAGAAAACTGAAATAAGCCACCAACAGGAAACAGCATTGTGCTGCCTTATTCACCTTATGTGTGTTTAATCCAAAGGTTCCAAAACAATCGTGTAAACTGAAGTTTATCTGTGCAGAAGGACGCTAACTAACTAAAGGAGTCCTGCAGGGTTTCAGGACGCATTTTATTTGCTTTAATAAAAAACAAAGTCTTGTTAGGAAGCTTTGGGAATAACTCCTCCCTCCTGAGTCTTGACTCAGTGCATCATGTATCTCATGTTTCAGAACAAGTGCAAAGTCTGCGGCTCATCTTTGCAGACTTGATTTGGTGAGCTTCTCCTCCACTGACAGTCTGGGAAAACAACAGTTTCCTGCTGTGTTCACTGAGTTTGTGTGGCTGCTACGTTGCCCAGGTCTCAGGTCTCAATTCTAGGATTTTAATTGGATGTTACTGGGGACTAATTAGCAGGTGTGTGTGTCTGCTTGCTGCTCCCATGCAGTCTGTGCACGCACACTGATAAATAAAGTTGGCTGACAGCTCGGCACTCCATCGTCCTTCCTGCTCAACTACCAGCATCAGCTGAAATGCTAAAGCTCAGGCTTTAAACTAGCTGTCGGCGTGTATATGAGTGTTTTCCATGTCCGTAAGCATGAGGACAATAAAGATGCACTTCGACCTGTTAGTCATTGAAAGTGTCCAGCGTGCTGCCAGAGAAACGGCACAAATGGAGCCGATGCCCGGGCGGTGCCGCTGCCGTGGGCCGGGCTGCAGCAAGTGAAGCTGAGTCTGCCCTCAGCTCCAGCTGTGCAGGTGCTCCGGCGGAGCCGTCGTCTCAGGGCTCGGCTCTCCGTTTGTTTGTAGCGACCAGCCAGCCTGCGTGTGTCATTTATAGAGACTGGTCGTTTAGCCTGGGAAGCCAAACTAACCAGGTTTTCTGTGCTGTGCAGTTAGTGCACATGTGTCGAACTCCAGGCCTCGAGGGCCGGTGTCCTGCAGGTTTAGATGTGTCCTTGATCCTACACAGCTGATTTAAATGGCTAAATGACCTCAACATGTCTTGAAGTTCTCCAGAGGCCTGGTAATTAGCTAATCATTTTATTCAGGTGTGTTGACCCAGGGTGAGATCTAAAACCTGCAGGACACCGGGCTTTGGATGTGTAATGCTCTCTGTGTGCACTGCAGGATGCTGTAAAATGACTGCTTAACTTCCAGGACTTCAGGGATGGAACCAGGCGAAACAGGTTACTCCGGATCTGGAGCTGTTGTGCTGGGCTCACACTGTGCGATTTTTGGCCCATTTTGAGCCGATTTTTGAGTCGTGCGACCGTTTTGGCGATCGGCCCGATTTTGGCCTTCATCGTGCGTCGTGCGTCGTGTAGTATACGTGGGGTAACGAGACGCGATTGACACCTCACGACCAGCTCCCGATCATCAATCGCTTGGTAGCGAGGCTGTCTCCGCAGCTTCTCACGCGCAAACACAAGTGTCAGTGAAAAGACGGAGCAGCACGGCGGCGTGTGATCTGGACACAAGCGATGGAGGCACAACTTGTAGAACTATGGCTCATCCGAGCCTTTTTGATATGGCCTCACAAAATTATCACGACCACAACAACCATGAAAATAGTTCATATGAAATCAGCTGCCTGATCATGTTCTTCATTAGCGATGTAGCAGAGTTGATGGTGTGTGTGTGTCTGTGTGAGTGAAAGACAGAGAGCGAGCGACAGAGTTTCTGTTATAAGCTTCATATTGTTGTTAATAATAAATTAATTAAAGCAACAAAACAACCTGAAGAGCCGGAAATCCCCTCTGTAGTTAGCAGCTCTGTGAGGTTACTCTGAACAGCGTAGATCAGCTGACTCACCTGCAGGAAGTTCTTCACTGAAATGGTTCAAATTATACTTGGAGGACCAAAGTTTCTGAGTGAGGCTCCCACACAGACACAATGCTTAATACCAACATTATATCAGGTCCTTTCAGAGTGTTGATGCAGCAGGTTGACCGTGCTGTGTGCGGCGTTATGTTAGTAATTAGAAATGTTCAGCAGATTTAAGAAGCTTTCCTCCAGCTTGTGTGCGCTCAAACTTTATTTATCATCACTGGTGTAAATTATTTATCATGTGTTGTTCGGGACAGTTTGGCCACTTTCATTTCAGGGCTCACTGCGAATATCTGCCAATAAAAGTGCCGGACAGGCTGAAGCTCTATTATGCGTGACTGTATGAACACAGGCTGGCAGCAGTTGAGTGGAAGCAGAGTGGAGGATTGATAATTCACTTAAAAACATGAAACCAAATCGTCGCTGTCAGACGCAGAGCTCTGCACATCGTCTGCTTCCAGCAGCTCCTGATGACATTTGTCTTCAAAAGTGAGAGCGGGAATGATTCACAGGTGAGAAAATGTCAGCTTGTTTACATCCAGCGGCGACGCTGTCGTGGAAAAGTCACCTCATGAATGAAACATTTCGTTTATCTCAGGTTCAGCGGCACGAAATCGAGCCGCTGGTCGGGGCTGTTCTCGGCACAGGGAGCAGCGGGAGAAACACCAACGTGGAGTGAAATGAACTCGAGACACTTTGTCACCTACAAAAACAGTTTGCACATCAAATATCAGGGACGCTACAGATTAAACCTCGGTGCTCCAAACCCCTGATCCCGGGGGAGGGCGTGCCCATCGCGACTTAGGTGAGAGTCACGTCGAAGGAATCGACCGTGACCCAGATAAGCAGGTTAACTGGGACGTGAACACGTGCACAGGTGCGCTTAAAAAGGCAGGCAGGAAGAGGCAATTAAGAAAAACCCTGACATTTAAAAAAAGGCGAGGATGTCTCAGATTAACCTAGATAGCAAAATGTGCGCAGCCCAGATCTGAGCCGACCCACAAATGCTTGTGCATCACAGGTTACTCCTGTCTGTGCTGCTGGTGGCCAGGTGCGTGTCAGAGGTTAGCATGACTCTTCCAGCCTGCAGCAAAGTGTTTCTACGGTGAAGGGGACACTAACAGAAAAGGCCTGGATGAGATCCCTGCAGCAGCTGCTCTGCATCGACACGTCTCTGCTTGTTGCAGAGCCGGCGACGTCACAACGAGCGACCGAACGATCATAATTGGCACTTTGCTGTCACCGTGACTGCGCTCTGTGCTGCACACTGATATTATACCGGCCTGGGGAGGTTTAACGTCCTAACGTGTCATCAGTCCTGCTGACCAAATCACATCTCTTCAGGCGAATGCAGTTATTATTTCTTCCTCAGTGCTGCCTGTGTGTTTTCTCGGGCCAACAATGAATTCAGACATTTCAGCTTCTGCCGGGAGAGCTGCGAGCTGTTTGTCGCGTTTTCTCTGAAGTGAAGAAGTGTGACGCGTCGCCTCGTGAAAGATGGCTCAAAGCGCTCGTGGCGGAGTGTTGGTCATGTGTGCGCGTCACCATCTGATATGAGACTGGAGACGGAGCGTCTCTCTGTCTGTGGCCCCTCTCCGTGTGTGTGTTTATCCCATCGTTATCTGTGACAGATAGTTATAAGCAGACAGACTGACGCTTTCCCAAGTGTTAGCCTTGGGGCGTCCTGGGGAGAGGGGTGAGGGTGAGGCAGAGAGAGGAAAGAGGAGTATCTGAATTTCTCTCTTTAATATCCGACCTCCCCACTCCGAGTTCGTCTTTTTTTCCATGTCATGCTCTTTTTCGCTCTCATCATCTCGTCTTGTTACGTCTTCAGTGAGCTCGTGTACCAGCCCTCCTCATTTTACTTTTTTAATATCAGACATACAAAAACACTCATGCTGAAGCACTGAAACCTGGACTTCCTCTGACGTCCAGCAGAGGCAGCAGTGAGTCGGTCCCCATAGACTCCCATGTTAAAACTTTGCAGCAGAAATAACCATGTTGATGTTTGCAGCCTGATACACTGTTTGGTCTCTGTGGATCATTCCCTCCTTCATACCAGCTGTACAGGGGAGGATGTTTCTAAAACTCACCTGTTTAAATTGTATTAAGGATTAAAGTTTGCATTATTAGGGGCGTGGCCTCTGTGACTGACAGGCGGATGGTGACACAGGTGGCTGTAGCTGCTAGCTGTCTGCTAGCTTCACCTGAACTGGACCTGTTACTGTACTAACAGACCGTCCAAGAAGGCGGAGCTCCAGGTTTGGTGCACAGTGAACTTCAATGATTTCATTGAATGTTATTGAGCTACAATTAGCATCCACCTGTGCCTGAGTGATGTTCGTGTACAGTCTTTGGAGGCAGACTGGTAATCAGTCTGAGTAGCATTAGCTGATAGCTTAACAGTCCTTCTTCCTCCAGTTATGGCCAACCAATCACGGCTGTTTCTAGCTTTATGAAGTCTTTGCCTGTTTGTCCTTCGTTAAACAGTATTTCAGAATAATATTAATTTAAATTTCTAAAAAAAAATCCTATTTTAGCTTGAGACAGAGTCCTGCAGACAGAAATATTTCTCTATGCATTGGTCAGTATTGAGATTTTGGGGTATTTTGCTTTGATAACCTAACAGCCTAACTGTTTAAACAAAGATATAAAAGCCGTAAAGTTCTCATTTCAGCCTCAGATTCATGTTTTCGAAGCATTTTACTGTTGATTACAGATCTAAATGGTACGTGGCCACACTCGAAAAATAATTTTTCACCCTGAATAAACACGAGGCAACGATTATGATCAAAGGATTATTTACTGTAATGTTTAATCTTCCGCTGACCGCTGTAAACCGAATGTATGAAAATCAAGTAAACTTCATTTGATCAGATCCATTCAAATTCCTATTTTACAAAATTACATGTAATTAAAATAGGTCAGGATTTGGGGCATCAAGGCTAAAATCAGTGACTATGAAGAGCACTGAGTTGTATGTGGGTATTTTGATATGTTGCATTTTGTGAGTATATCAGGATTTATCCTAACGCTGGGCTGCAGTTTGGAACCTGTTAGAAAAACTCGGTTCCTCATACGTTAAAACTGACAGTAAATCATACACAGACATAAATGCCACAGGCAAAATTAGCTTTATTGCTGGGACTACTAATTTTAAATCCAAGAATCAGGGGCAGGCTCACAAGCTCTGCTCTCATGTCTGTGTGCGTTTCAGTGTTCGTCATGGCAGCAGGACGGATGAATAAATGAACAACTCTTTGCATAAAACATAAGAGCAAATAGGAATTAAAGCGCTTGTCATTTCGCTCACAGTGGGATGAAGTGAAACAGGAACCAGATAAACAGACTGTAAATGTTAGAAGGCGTTCACTGAGGCTGCCGGTGATGCAGCCTGAGGGAGACCGGAGAGCATCTTCCTCCTAACCAGAGCTGCTCAGTAAGGCTCAGCTTCGCTCTCAGGTCCTCGGCTCAGTGAGAGATCCTGCACACACTGAAATGCAGCGTCAATCTGTTCGTTCCTCGCTAAAATACTGCAGACGAGGCAATTGTGAGCTCGGGAAATGAACTGTGTCGTGTCCTTCTGTCACATTAGAGGCCACTTACAGTTCTAACTGTACAAACACAGAAGCATAGAAATGTCCATGCTTTATAATTCCACTCAGTTTTATTTACACAGCGCCACATCACAGCAACAGTCGCCTCAAGGCGCTTTGTATTGTAAGATAAAGACGCTACAATAATACAAAGAAAGCCCCGACGAGCAAGCACTTTGGCAACAGTTCTCATGAAGAGCTGTGCGCTGGTTTGGACAGACACAGCTGCGTAATGAATGTAATGTGATGCTATCGAGTGTTGCGTAATGTTACGGTGTTACGGACTCATAACACTCATTAAGAACACAGACTCCCTTTCCAGCAGGCCTGCATCCACGTGCACTCAGACAAACTTGATTTCTGCCACGGCTGCAGATTTAACTCGGGGTCAGGTCGGACCAGTAGAGACAAATATCTTCACAGCTCCGTGGCGCTGTCACCGTTTCTCAGCTGTCTGCACAAACAGCAGCTCCTTCATCTTTCTTCTTCTATCTTTCATCTCATTTCCACTCCACAGGGTGGGCTTTGCCGTTATCCAGACAAGGATCGATAAACGCAGCGAGAACAGTCCAGATGATATCGAGGCCTCGTGCGTGTCAGAACTCATGCAGGCTCTTAGATTAATCACCTGACGTCCTGTAGATATGCAGATTGTGTTCAGAAGAAAAGAAAAGATCAGAATAGAAAGGAAAACCAAGGAGGTGGAAGGTGTGCGTGCATGTGTGCATGTGTGTGCGTGTGTGTGTGAAAGAAGAGGAGGCGAGGAGACAGGCGTGCAGGAAAGGAGGCTGATTGCTCGACTGATTTCATGAGTCACTTCTCTGCAGGCGAGAGGCTGGAGAGACAGGTGGCTGTGCGAGTGTGTCGCCCCGGCTCACTGTGAGTAATTTTATTAGGGGTGTGTGTGTGTGTGTGTGTGTGTGTGTGTGTGTGTGTGTGTGTGTGTGTGTGTGTGTGTGTGTGTGTGTGTGTGTGTGTGCGCAGCCCGACATGCTGGCCAAATGTGATCTTTGATGTACACTAGTGCCAGCCCGAGAAGGAAAATACTCAGGAGAGTATAAAGGTCAGCACACACACACACACACACACACACACACACATGAATGTCAGCCTGTTGGCGATTTAGTTGCTGCCAGATTTTTTGAAAGGAACAAAATATTGAAGCTTCTTTGTGTCGTGTTTGCTGTGAGATCGAGTGCAGAAAAACAGACAGTTGAAGAGACGGCGCGTTATTACTCGCTGTAAACAAGAGAGAGGGCGGCTGAGGCCAGGCAGCAGCGTAAACAATCCATAAGTGATCAATTTCAAAAGCTCCGAGAGAGACTGCAGGACAAGAAACAGGAGAGACGCCCTGAGGATGATAAGACACAGGTGAACATCAGTGAGAGAGGGAAGGACACAGAGGGAGGGGATAAGAGGGCGCAGGTCAGGACAATTATGTCGCGCTTTAACGTAGTACGCTACGGGCCAGATTTACTGACGTGCTACGCCAGCGCAAAGCGTAAGAGGCGGGAACTGAGGTGTACACCAGCTGTAGTTAACGTTTTGACTGGTGTGTCATTAGTTCATGTAGCTGTGATTTACAGCGTGAGCACAGTTATCAGAGCAGCATGTGTCTGTGGCTACACCAGGATTTAAACCTTCAAAACAAAACAGGAAGTGGGAAACTGAAAGGATAACAGGAAGGTCCAGAGAGAAGCCACACAAACCAGGAGAAATCTCAGAGTCAGCGATGGAGCAGATGAAGGACTGACACAAAGACCACGAAAGCGTCTGCCAGTGGAAGCTGTCCTCTCAGAGTGAGCAGAAATCTCAGTACTGATGTGCAGCGACAGCCTCTGATGTTGTTCTCTGTGTGAAGATCCTCCGACATACTCTAAGAAGTCTGAACACGAGTCGTGACAGATGCTGCTGCGTCTGCATCAGTGCATCACACTCTGCTCGACAACAATCCTCAGATCTTTAACGCTTCCCTCCCTGAGCACGCCGGTGTGTTGATGTGAGAGCTGCAGGCTTCTGCAGGATACCACACACATACATGCACACACACATGCACACACACGTGCACGCAGGAAGGGCCACCGTGCAATCAATAAGGCTACATCAGGGAATCGATGTCAGGCGCTCGTAATCTCCGGCGTGCTTCGACAGGCTCTTTGTGCGTCTGTGTGTTTTTAAAAGCGATCACAGCTCAGATGTGTTGATGCTGACGGTGCAGGCGAAGCACGTTTGGACGCTGTTAGTTCTTCTGATTACAGGAAGTCCTCCAGCAATATTAAGATGTAAATATTCAATAGAAATGAACTTCTAGTTATGCAGTGAATATAAACAAAGGTTAAAAATGTATAAAACGAGGTTAAAATCAGTTTTTAATATTCTTCACATTCAAAATTTCATTTTTGGTTTTCAGTTTTTGGGCCCAGATGTTGTTTTGTAGTCTGAGCTCAGGCGTCTGACTTCCTGTTCATCCTGTTGGACCTCCAGTAAATTTCATATTCAGGAAAGATTTTATGTTCTGCGCAGCACAAACAAACATAAAAATCATAGACGGTGTTTCATATAAGTTACAGTCTTATTGTCTCATAAATACATTTCATAGAAAAGAAAAAAACATTTAAAAACACTCAAAGAAGCAAAGGTTGGACATTTATTTCTATACGGTTCCTTTACTCATACATATATTTGGCCTCTGACCTTCATCTGCTTATTTTCCTGTTTAAATGTCGTTCATCTAAAGTGAGGTTTTTGTGGAAGTGACTTGTTTCAGTCTGCAGGAAGCACAGCCAGTCGCCGATCTCAGCATTAAACTTGCACAAAGTGAAGACATTTGTAAACATTTAATTTTTCTTTTGTGTTTTTGCTGTTAAGAAGTAGAAAAATCAATAGTTGATGTTAATGATCCACGAGTTTCCTGGGATGTGGAATTAATCCTGGGTGGATTATCCCGGTGAAATAAAGACTTGTTTATATTACTGACAGACTTCCTTATCATTTTCATGTCGAGGTGATTAAACACAATAAAGGGTGGGGCTTACATTAGCATTACAGCTCTCCGATGTCCACAGAGACTCTGATTGGTTTCAGTGGGCTGAAGAGGAGGATGCTGAGCTGCGAGCTTCAGATGGGAAGGCCGGATGGAGCGCACGCGTCTCTGTGCAGGAAGAGGCCGGAGGCCGCGCACCGGGAACTTTCCACCGCCTGCAGATTTCATCAAATTACGATGAAAATCAGGAACAACTGCAGTCTCCGATAAAATATTGACTGTCGCAGGCTCAGGCCCGGAGAACATCTGAGCCTGTTTAACAGACTCAAGGAGCCGAAACTGAAGCTGAATTATTTTAAATCTGTGAGAAAATGATAAATTTCTTTTGTTGTTGACGTGCCACTGTTAGCATCCAACCCACCCAGCTCTGCATCATTACAGTTTGTGTAGATGGGACAGTTTTATTCTTTCCTTTAAAACAATGAAGTGAACAAACCCGTCAAGACTGTCTCAGATCGTTCTGGTAGCAGCTCCATTTGTAGTTGTTAGCAAAAATACTTTAATGTACGTTGCATGTGCAGGGCGGCACAGTGGTGTGGTGGTTGGCACAGTCTACCTGACACGATCGTTGGGATAACCCGAGACTCTGAATCAGCCTCAGGGTCTCCAAGCAAGGAGAGCGGAAAGATTGGCGATGATGAGCAAGCGCCCGGCAACAGTACGGAGGAAAAACTCTTTTAACAGGAAGAAACTGAAGCAGGCTCAGGGAGGGGCGGGGCCGTCTGAGGGGAAAGAGGAGAGCGAGAGCGAGCTCAGAGCTGTGGTCCCTCAGCCAGCATCCACTTTCATGCTGATCGTCTTATTTGATAAGACGATCAACTTATTTAACACGCTCACAGGGTTCTTATTATGTGCTTTTTACCATCTGTCCTGATGCACCTGTAGCCTGTGTGTGTGTGTGTGTGTGTGTGTGTGTGTGTGTGTGTGTGTGTGTGTTTCATGCACAAATATTCTGTTTGTTTAGTGTTTAATTGTCTTTTGTGCCTGAGCCACTTTATAAAACCAACACTGCTGTAATGATAAGCCTCTCCTCCTCTGTGTGTGTGTGTGTGTGTGTGTGTGTGTGTGTGTGTGTGTGTTAATGAGCCCCTTGTTAAACTTTAATGTCTCTGTTCCACTGTTGTCAGGGAGATTTACCACTGAGCCCTCTGGGAAATGTCTGCCCCACTGCTCCCAGCCTGATGGCAAACACACACACACACACACACACACACACACACACACACACACACACACACACACACACACAGAGTCAGGCATGCGTGCACATCAGTTTGCTCATGTGCATGAATGAGTGCATACATTTGTGCTGCAGTGTATTATATTGTGTCTCAGCTTCAGCACTGAGTGAGCTGAGTGTGTCTGCTCTGTGGAGATGTGTCCGTGTGTGATTCTGCTGTGCTTCCCACTCGGTTTACCGCCTCAGCAGATGAAACACCCCATCACCTCCCCGTCACCTCCCCGCCCCTGCGCCCAAACCATCCGCAGACCGAGCCGAGGTTTGGATGTGAGACCGGCTCTCCTGCATTCGTGTGAGGTCACAGGTTAATTTGAAAAACACACGGCCGTCACATCTGAAACTGGAGCACACCGTGAAGTCAGCTTGTCTTTGTCCTGAGTGTCGCTGACACTACTGACTGACACATCCTGTGTGTGAAAAATAATACAAACACTCAGTGAGGAGCACAGTGCTCCACAGAGCAGCACTCACAGAGGGGACAGGAACATTCATATGATTGTTTTATAGCAGAGACAGCTGAGGAAACGAGATACAGGGAGAGACAATAAAGATGATCAGAGGGAGGAAGTAGAACTGCAGGCAGACAGGCAGACCACAGCTGTCCAGGTAAGACAGGACGAAGGACCCCAGCCGAGAGAAGAGGAAGCTGGATGCTGCAAATACACAAATCTAAACACTAACACAGAAACCACCAAAGACTTCATTTAAAATAAATGCATGTCGCTGTCACTGTGGTGCTTTTTGAGGTTGTGATTTTCTTTTTAGTTCTTCCTGTTTGAAATGTTTTATTTCTATTAGTTAGCATGAGCTATTCTTTGCTCTGATTGGATGTTTAGTTATATTTGTTTCCATGTTGTCTCAGCTCGCCGTCTCCCCGTCATGTTCACCCATGTACGCCCATCGTGTCTCGTTCCCTCTTCCCTTGTCCCCTGTGTTGTATCCTCCCTTCCTCTCTCATGCTTCCTCCCTCCTTCTGTCTTTCGTACCAAGCTTGTGTGTCCCGGTTTATATCTCTCCGTGTTTCCTGTTTTATTTTGAAAGTCTTGTGTTTTCATGTTCAGTGTGTTTCCTTTTGCTTCCCCTGTGGTGTTCATCTGTGTCAGCTGTGTTTCCACTTGGCTGTGTATTGAAGTCCTCTGTCTGCCTCCCTTCAGCGTCAGGTGGTCATGTTTCCTGGACTTCATCTCATGTTTTCAAGTTTCGTTTTTTCCAGGTTCATGCTCACGTTCACGTTTTTTCATGTCTAGCTTTAGCTTCACCAGTTTAGGTCATAGTTAAGTTCTCACCATTGTTTCTCCTCCCTACATTTTTCTGACAGCCATGATAAAGGATCGCTTTTTGTTAAACTTCAGTTTGGGTCCACAAACACAGCGGCCAATGAAGTGATTAAACAGCAGCCATCCAAGAGAGCATCAGAGCTCTGCGTGCACGTTTCAGACAGCAGACAGGTCGATATGTTTGAAATGTAAATATATGAGTAGGAATAGACTGGGGTGATCGTTTTATTCTAAATTATAATATATAAAGGTTTATGTGGCTGATTGTCTTTATTGGGGCGTGTGGAGACACCCCTGTGGATCGTGGGCGTGGCTTATCTGGTATAATTAGCAGTCAGAGAGCCCTTTGGTTTGCTGTGCTTCACAGCTGCCGTGTAAGCTGGCGAGCTGAAGCTTCGATAAATAAAAATATGAACTCGTCTCTGCCTGCGTGAGTCTTGCTGCTCGATGGTCATTCCTTACATACACGTTCAGTATGAGACGGAGAAAGACATGATATGTGACATAACGAGCTCCACAAAGCCTCGTTTTATCTCAGATACATATCCAGATATGTATGTCAGTATGAATTGGCCGGCAGAAATCAAACACCACATGTTTTTGAATCAGTGAGCAAATCAGAGTCGTGGGCGGCTGCAGAGAGAGTACAACTGCACATTTACATAGAAGCAGTGACTGTTAACACTGAATCAGCTTCACGGGGACAAATGAAGACGACCGAGGACGGCAGAGCTGTGTTTACACTGTCACCTCATAATGACTGCTGAACAGAGAGCACGAGGAGGTCGGGCCGTTTGAAATGCAAATGTAGCCCGATGGAAGCCGGCTGACGAACGGAGCTCTGATTAGAGAACGCTCAACGCTCCAACCTTTTTATTTCCTGGTTTCAGCGCCGTCTAATAGAAGCTGCCTCCTCTGATTTCCTTTATGTCACTGTGCAACACACACACACACACACACAGAAACGCAAACAATCAAACAGGGAAACTGAAATCCAAGCAGACACACGGGAAACTGTACATTCAGCACAATCCCACTGCATGCTTCCCCTCAGAGTTCAGTGTGTGCCAGCGGCATGAATAATGCACGTTAATGTTGTGCACCTCGCTCTTCAATGAATAATGAACATATATCCATTTCTTCTCCCTCTTTCTTTCCATCTTACTGTCGGTCCATTTCTCAGAGATGCCAGCTGGAGAGATGAGCTGTCTGAGGATGAAGGAATGAGAAGGAAGGAAGACGAAAAGGAGAGGAACCTCAGCCAGAGGAGACGAGAAGGAGAGAGGAGGATGTTGGGAGTTTTGTGAAAGAGGACAGGCGAAGAAAAGGTTCAGTTTTTTTACTTTCAAGTGGAAAAGTCCAAGAAAAGACAGACAGACTGTCAGTGACAGAAGCTGAACGAGTGAAGGAGGAAACATCTGGATGGTCTCCAGTGTTGCGGCCTTCAAAGATGGCCTCCAACTTCAATGACATCGTCAAGCAGGGCTACGTACGCATGCGCAGCCGCAAGCTGGGGGTGAGTGGGCGTTTCAGCTCTTCCATTTAAACATGATCTTCAGCGGGCCGGGTGAAACAGTGTCAGTGTAAAGATGTTTAGCTGCACATTTAATCCCTGAGCTGTCCGAATGTAGGAAAAAGAAGTGAAACTTCAGCAGCACGGCTCAGTTTTTCTACGTGATAAAGAAATGAAAGAAACCTGTCAGCACGAATACAGAAAACTACAGAAAAAGTTCTGTTGGCTCATTTTCCCTGAAAAATGTCCGCAGTAATCATTGCTGTGTTTTTGTATTTTCTAAGATAATTACATGGGTGTAGTATGAACAGCGATGGGGTGGAGGTCTTTAGGAGCAGGAAGACATATAAAACCAAAAATAGTGCTTTGATGTGGACGCGATGGATGTGGCTGTGAAACTGAGACATGCTGATAAACACCTGTTTTCTCACTTCCTGTTCTGGCCGTCTGTGGAGAAGTGAAGGGATTTTGTTTTTTGATGCTCACAGCTGTGAAAAACCAAATGGTCCCAAAAGAAGCTGCAGACAGCAGCAGAAGCAGAGTGCCGTCACACAGGAGTAGTTTTTGGATTTACGCTGATGTCTTAATGATGTCAGGCCACTTATGAACCTCAGCGGCCTGGTGTGAGCAGGCCTGCCGGGCTCAGCCGGAGCTTACAGGCCGTAGATGAAGTTGTGTATGGGTGTAAATACAGACATTGCCTGAGGCTGTCCCGCTGCACTGAACATCACCTTGAATATTACTGTCCTGGAAAAGCAGCTCAGTCCAGCCTCACTTTGCTCCCACTGGGTTTGGAGACAGAGTGCGTCTCCTCACAGCCGCGGGATCCAGTTTCACGTCTCCACGTCAGCTGCACGGACAATGCTAATTCGAGTGAGTTGCATTCAGACGGCGTAGGCGGCACAGTTCAACTCTGCACGACTTATATTATGGAACGAACGCAAATCAATTAAAGTCAGGTTCTGTTCGCCAGCTCGCTTCAAATAATGGTCGCGCTGCTATCGCCGCTCCCAGAGCTGAGTGAACAGCTCTCAGAGGGGACGCAGGAAATTCCCACTCCTGTGTGAACTCTGATATTACCCGAATAAAGTTTCACGTCCTTAAGTTTTAGCTCAGGTAATGGATTGCATATAAAGAAAAATGTGGCCTGTGGGAAATAATGCTGTTGAGTTTTATTGCCTGACCTACACTGACCGCTCTGTTTGTTCCAGAGTTTTTCTAAAGCCTTGCTCATAAATGTGAGACACAGAGAGGAACTGTGGGTGGTATCTGCTCCTGCTGGCTCGTTCAAACTTTTTCAGTGCACAGAACAAACGCTGGGAATCACTTTGTTTCTAGGTCCGATTGAATATCAGAAAACCAGCAGCACTGCTGGACGTCATCTTAAAATAAATTCAAAGTCAACTTTAGCACTCCCAGCATTTTATCCCGGTCTGGAATATCCGGCAACGACTAACTGGAATAACAAGTTTGGAAGATGTTTGGATTGGCTGATTTGATGCATGTAAGCAAGAGTCTTTATTTTTCTGGATCCCTGATTTCACACGATGATGTCAGAGGTTTGTGTGGTGGTGGAGTGCGGATCTAGACCCGAAATGCAGCCTGAACACTGGGAGGCACAACGTGAACACAAAATGTACTTTGAATGAGTGAGTGGAGACAGTCCCAGGAAAACAGCCCAAACGGTAAAACACGAAAGCAGAAAAACAAACTAACGAGAAACATCACAGTATTTTATATCAAACGCACCAACAAAGAAGACGAGAAACTGAAGACAGAGATACACAAGGAACAGCACAGGTGCAGACAGCTGGAGAAACTAAACTGAAAGGGTTAACAAAATAAAACATACATAAATTCCCTAGAGATTAATAAAGTATTCTGATTCTGATATATCACTTACACCTAACAGGGAGACAAGACTATGACTAAAAACCCTAAAGACTAAACTGAGTATAATCAAGGTCAGAACTCCAAACAAAGGAGAGGGGAACTCAGCTAAGGATGGTCCTGCTGGAGATTTTTTGCTGTTAGAAGGGAGTTTTTCCTTCCTGCTGTGGCCAGGTTCTTCCTACTCTGATTGTTGGGGTTTACCTGTATTACTGTACGGTCTCTTTCTACTGTTAGCCGCTGTTAGCCGCTGTTAGTCATTGTTAGCCGCTGTAAGTCATTGTTAGCCGCTGTTAGCCAGTGTTAGTTACTGTTAGCCACTGTTAGTCGCTGTTAGCCAGTGTTAGTTACTGTTAGCCACTGTTAGTCGCTGTTAGCCAATGTTAGCCAGTGTTAGTCACTGTTAGTCGCTGTTAGCCACTGTTAGTCATTGTTAGCCGCTGTAAGTCATTGTTAGCCGCTGTTAGTCGCTGTTAGCCAGTGTTAGTTACTGTTAGCCACTGTTAGTCGCTGTTAGCCAATGTTAGCCAGTGTTAGTCACTGTTAGTCGCTGTTAGCCAGTGTTAGTCACTGTTAGTCGCTGTTAGCCACTGTTAGTCAGAGTCTTGAAATAAGGTCAGTAATGGTCTTGTTTCACGTGTGAGGCTGGGCTGAAAAATCTCACACAGCTAAAACTTGCTGCAGCAGATTCAAATCCTCCACATCAAGAGCCAAATGTGATTGAAAATAAAAGCTGAGAAATATTTTATATGTTATTATTTATGTTATGTATAAAATATTTGAGTTATTTTTATTTGTTAAATACTACAGTAACTGTTTTACTGCAAAAACCCTGTATATTTTAATGATACGTAGCCTATTTAATCCACTTTAAAAGCTCTACACTTTGAACAAATGGGAATCTGTAGTTTTGAGGATGCGGTGAATTCCCATCACTTAAACATAGAAAACAAAAACCTAAGGCACTTTCCCAAATTCAGCAACAGTTCTACTCGTCGCCAGCAGCTCCACGTTTTCTCCCCGTGCGCCTGGATCGTTCCTGCCTTCAGCGCCACAGGACCCGGCGAGCGACATCTGTCTCCTCACCTGTTCCTCTCCTCCTCTTCATCAGGTCGCCTCATCACAAACTCATCATCATATCCTGTGCTATGATTTACTTTTGTTTGTGTTTGACGAGGTTTGAGCGCTCGCCACACGTGTCACAAACCTCGCCTCTGCTGACACAGCTCCAAACACGACTCTGCTTACGATGATCAACAGAGCAAGCGAGCACGCACGAGCCTTGATGCATTGATACAGACGTATTTCACAGGTGGAAGAAGTAGTTCCTACTAATCCTTTAGACAGTCCCAATAAAATAGTTCCACTCTGTTCCTGTTAATGATTAACTGCAAGTTTAACCCAGATGACTAAAACCAATATTTCCGTATCAATCCGCACACCACTGAAGTTCAGACTGTGGAGTAAACTCAGCATGCACAGACACATTTTACCTGGAGATGTACGTGAACACCTGTGTGTGTGTGTGTGTGTGTTGTGTGTTTGTGTTTGCTATGATTTCAAACATCTGTAATCAGAACTCAAGCCTGAAATTACATGAAATCCAGAAGTTTCGTGAACGTTTTATTGTGATTCTGTTTACGCGCTGGTTTTGTTGCTAATCTGAACCTAGCTACAGCATTTACCTGTCCATCCACCGATGGCCTCGTGCTGACTCTGCCTAGTTTGCTGTTGGATCTGCAGCTGCAGAACCCGTGAAGCTCTGCAGGGTTCGTTTCTGCTGTTTACGTTCAGCTTTGTGAACGAAACCCACAAATGGCGCACAGCAGGAATGAACCGGCATCAGTTATGCTAATGAGCAAACGTGACAAACATTCAGCTGCTCGTTAATGAACCTGTTTGTCTGGATGAAACAAGCCTTTACAACAAGTGTAATAACAGGTCATAAAACCCAGATCCTGATTTTATAGCCTCTAACGTTCAGTGGTAGCGAGGGAGCGATCTGATTGTGCACTGGGTTCAAATTGCTTTTGGGTGCAGGAGGGATTTACAGGAAATGAGGCGCGCATGTAATCCAGCATCATTTTATCTCACCACTCTGAGTCCCAGTGACGGGAGAGGGATCACCAACAACCGGGGGCATCACCCTGTAGCCACGCCCTCTTTACGAACGTTGTGAATCGCAGTTTCTGTGACCTTCTGACTTTTTCTGTAGCGCCATCATCTGGTCATATTTAGTCTTTCCTGTGACGCTGTTTTTAAAAGCAGGAAGATGAATGTTCTCGGATTTTCTGACTCCTAACTGAAACAGAAGCAGGGCTCTGACAGTCGGTGTAGATTATTTCCCTGCTGAGGTCTGTGTGTCTTCTCAGCTTTGCTTTAGCTGCTCAGACTCTGAGGAGGACTGTTTTCTGTCCTTCATCATGAAGATGAGGGATGGAGCTCTAATCGTCGTGGGCTTTTGTTCTTTTCCCCTCTTTTATAAATGCGGTTAATCACTTGGAGGAGTTCTGGGACTTCTGAAATCTGAAAAAGAAATGATTGGTCCATGAAGCGAGTGATGAATTGAGGGATCTAAAGTGGTTTTGATTGGCCCGGGCATGGTCGTTTTATCTGGAAATAATTCATGTAATGGCGTGTTCCAGCTGGAAGGCAGACCTACTTATCCACAGCAGAATTCCTTCTCCGTTTCGCTCTCTTTGGGAATCTTTCTGTTTGCTTTGAACACTATCTCATGTCGTATTTTTGCCCGGTCGTCTCTGACTGCCCTGCCGTTTAATTGCTCTCCGTCTTCGCTTTCTCCCTGTGCTGCTTTCTGCCCTCAGTGCTGATTCTGCACAGCTCTTCCTTTTCTGTCTCGTTATCTGCATCCTTCCTCGGCATTCCCGTGCGCCATCCACCCCTCTCCCTCTGTGTTTTTGCCCTTTTAAATTTGCTTCCTTATTCCAGCTCAGTCTTGCCCGCGGTCTTGCCCTTCGTCGTCGCGTGGAGCGCTCTGGCAGATATGAAGAGGCTTTGCAGCAGCAGAGGGATCAGAGATGATGTTAAGGCCACATTTCTTTGTGGATTTGTGGGTTGTTATTGAACATGAACACCGAGGAGTTCCCAAACCAGCTGACTGGACTCGGTGCGCTTTGTGTCCGATTTTCTCCTCCTGGATAAATCGGATTTGTGACTTTGATTGATTGGTAATTTATTTCAAACATGTAAACAATATACAGGTACATTTATTAAAGAAAATAAGAGAGAGGGGAAAAATACTATACAAAAAATCAATGCATTTCAATATAGCTGCCGTTCTGATTCATTTACATGTTGAAAGGGAAGAAGTAAACACTTATTTAATCCCACCCCTGTCCCATAAATTATCAGTTAATATTTAGTTGCTTCCTTACTGATATAATTTGTAAAAAAAATAGTGAACAGATTTCTGATATACTATATCCTATAATATCACATCATGATTTTTTATTTTTTAAATAGAGACATTCACTTAATTTAAATATTTTCCTTTTCTTTATAGTTCGAGAAGATCATATTTTTATAACTCTTTTTGAACAGTTTTGTGTTTGGACGTTGCTTTAATTCCATATTCAGGCTGTTCCACAGTTTCACTCCATGCACAGAAACACAAAAGCTTTTTCTTGTAGTACGAACCTTCCCTGTTTTGAAGTTACATACATTTCATATATTTCCTGGCAGTTCTTTATTTTTTGCTTTGAATAGAATTTGTGCTGTTTGGAATTTCACTCGATCGTCAATTTTCAATATTTCAGTGCAAAAATAGTGAGTTTGTATGTTCCTGTAACCTGCAGTGTGGATGATTCGAACTGCTTTTTTTTGAACAGTAAAATGTGAATGTAATGTGGTTTTATAGCTGTTGCCCCAGACCTCTGCACCATAGCTTAAGTATGGTGAAACCAGTGAACAGTAGAATATGAAGTGATGTTCTGTCGAATACCTGTTTTGCCTTGTTTAGTACTGCAATGCTTTGTGATACGTTGGAATGAATATATCTTACGTGAGCTCTCAGTTAAGTTTTTCATCTATTATTACCCCCAGAAATTTATTTTCACTGACTCTTTCAATATCAACACCATTTATTTGAATCTTTGTATTTAAACTACTATTTCCAAATAACATAAGTTTAGATTTATTCAAATTTAATGATAATTTGTTTTTATCAAGCCAGAACTTCACTTTACTTATTTCATATCCTCCAATAAATTCTGCAGATCATCACCAGAGCAAAAAATGTTTGTATCGTCAGCAAAGAGAACCATTTTTAATACTTTGGACACTTTACAGATGTCGTTAATGTACAAGTTGAAGAATTTTGGACCCAAAACTGACCCTTGGGGTACACCACAAGCAATGTCCACACAACATACAACATACAACATACAACAGCAACGTGTCAATCACACTGTAGCCACGCCCCAAACCCCTCCCCCTCTCCTATGTCCTTTCTGATTAAACGGGCCATGATTTTATAATTGAATATCGTGTTTTATTCAATAAGACTTGAAACCTGCAGCTGAGATGAAAAACTCAGAGCTCAGGTGAGCAGGACGTTTCTATCCAATCAGACGTCATTTTAAAAGCAGAGGGTATAATGTCGCCAGTCTCTGGTTCACCTGACATGAGACCGACTGGAGGTGATTGTCAGCTCAGTGTAGATACTGAAGGCCAGCATGGAGAAACCCCGAGTTTCCCCCTGTTAGCACGTCAGAAGCCTCACATTTGAAGCTTTTGGCGGGCGAGCGTCTCTGCGAGCTACCTCAGAGTTGCAGAGAGACGAATAGGAACAGAGGTGAACGGCGGTTTATCTGAGTTAGTCTTTGCATCTTCGGGGCACAGAGGAATGGCACAGCTGAGGTCCTCCTCAAGGCCGGATAGATGGACTGCCAAAGTCACGCTTCATTTATCTCAAGAGGAACAACAAAGCCAGAAGGAAAAGGGCCGCCACGCAGTGCCGCCACGCTGACCTCAGCTGTGTGCGAGTCTCTTCTTTGTTTCCTGCCTTAGCATTTCCACCGCCCTCACTGGATAATGAACTACAGTATTGATGAGATTGGTATTGATCAGCCTCCAGGCATAGAGCATCCCACACACGCCCTGTCAAACCGCCTCCCGCTGATTAATCATGACGTCGATGCATTCAGATTGCTAATAAGCTCCACGTCTCGAAACATATGTGAGATGTTCCCCATCCGTCTGTGTGCTGAGTTCTGCCTTTTGGGTGCAGCGAAACAAATGCTCGTCTAGTTTTTTCCACTTCCTCTGAGCTGTAAAATACATTTCCCATCCTTCAGCTGCGTCCGCTCGCTGGCGCCTTGGATGCTTTCCAAACTTTGAGATTGGAAGGCCGAACGTGCCTCAGAGGAGACGAGTGTGTGTTTGAGTCCTGCACAGGTTCATGGGCGTCTGTTCCAGTAATGGCTCCGTGTGTGCGGATGCTGCGTTGCAGCCAGCGAGCACAAAGTTACCAACGCATCTCTCCAACAGCGACGGTCCAGACCGAACGACCCCCGTGTGGTTCTGAGATGCAGCGTTTGAGGATGTGCTCGGGCTCCAGACTTCAGGAAACGATTTATTCTAAACAACGTTTACGTGAAAAGTTACTGCTGAAGCTGAAAATGAATATTTCTCTGAGTTCTCCGTCCCGTTGCTTTTGGACTCTGTGTGGATTTCTTTATTAATGGTTCATGTTTAAACCTTCCTCCTGCAAAACAACCCCGTCCTGGTCTTTGACTCGGTCGGTGGATTTCTGCGGTAACATCTTTCCTTTCTTTTGTGTTGCCTCCCTGTGCGCCTCCTGTCTGTGTGGACACAGGACCGCTTCAGAGCCTTAGTTTCAATAAATGTAAATACGTCATCACAAACTAAATTATGAACTGGTGAGAGAAAAAACTTTTTTATTAAATGTATTAAATTATTCAATTTTATTTGATAGAAAAAGCAAATTAATTAAGTTTCCTGAAATAATAAATCATGTTAATATTCTTTATGTTAATAAAATGAAGTTCTAGAGGGAACGTTGTACTCCGGTACTTTATTCCTGGAGTCTCCGGGGATGAGATGAAGGTGAAAGCGTCGTAGTTAATGAGGCCGATACCGACGGAGCACAAACTGCAGATCGGTCACTGGTTTGTCGAGCGGCTGTGTGTTCAGCTCAGGAACAAAGAGCTCACGTTTGGATCGGAGCTGATCGAGCAGGAGAAAAGAAAGATGTTGGGCACTCATCACCAGATTAAAAAAACAAACTGAATTATTCATGTGGGTTTATTGAAGGAGAGTGATGGATATGAACGCCCTGAAGGCCCTCAGACTCTCCCACAGATGGAATTAAATGTGAGGTTGCCCGAGGCCAGATTAAACTTATAGACACGACACATGAGAAGGTGATAGGTGAGCTAATTTGCAGGATATATATCCCCCCAGACGCCGGCTGTGATCTCTGCTTATCCGGCACGCAGCGCTCAGACGCGTTTAAGGCCAAAGATGAGTTTCATCTCTGCGCCAAGCCGGAGAGCAGATGCAGCAGAATCACTTCAGCTGTCTGCACATGCTCAGAACGGACGGGTTTCCTCATCCTGCACATCGGCTGAAACTATGTCAGCATACACAACATGAGCAGTGGCTTTGAGGCCCAGCCCCACATGTTATCACACAGCTACAAGACTATTCAATTCAACTTTATTTACACAGCGCCAAATCACAACAACAGTCGCCTCAAGGTGCTTTATACTGTAAGCTAGACTCTACAATAATACAACAGAGAAAAACCCAACAATCATATGACCCCCTGTGAGCAAGCACTTTGGCGACAGTGGGAAGGAAAAACTCCCTTTTAACAGGAAGAACCAGGCTCAGGGAGGGGCGGGGCCATCTGAGAAGGAAGACAGGATAAAAGACTATCATGCTTTCATTTCAACAGCTTCCTGCAGACACCTGCTCAGCACCAGTCCAGTGTTCAGTTCTGGTCTCAGGCTGATGAGGAGGAGGGGTTTCCATATGTCTGGCTTCTGCTGACCAATCATGTTTGAGCAGGCCTTGGTTGCAGGTAAACGGTCCACCTGGCTGTTTGCCCAAATTCTGTCTGAGTGACTTAGCCTCGTGATCTGCATCTAGCCTGGAAGTTTGAGGAAGCAGCAAAGCGCTGGCTGTTCCTCTCAGAGGCGAAAGCTGCACTCATGCTAACACGCTGCTCTCTGTCTGCTTGTGCAGAGAAGGATTAATGAAACTCAGCCAACAAAGAGATGCATCTGCATGCAGTCCTCCGACAAGCTAACAGCTCGCCACCTGTGCTTTACGCTGCACGCAGGTCGAATGCTGATCAGCTGAAAGTTTAAAGAGAAAAAGGGAACAGCAGAGTTCAAGCAGAAGATCAAGAAAGGCAAAAATAAAACGTGGAGCTCAGCTTCAGCTCACACGTGTCTGAGATAAGCAGATAGTATCACCATCATGAGTCTCCTCCTGCTGTCCCGAGAATCTGGAAACGAGTTTGATTTACCTTGAAGGCATCGTTACATAAGCAGCCGCTGAGATTAATGAGCTATCGTGACGTGGCACCACCTCTCCTCCCCGCTCTGCCCCGGCTGCGCTCTGACCTCTGACCTCCACCCACGTATCCTCCCGCCGAGCTGCTTTCCTTTAATTTTAGAGGCGATGTCGGCATTCCCGAGAGGTCATTTCAGTTTGTACAGATGAGTCATTCATGTGTGTGAGTGGTGGGGGGGTTACAGCCAGGTGCTGAAAAACACAACTTTAATCCAGTTACGGTGTTTTCACTCCTGCCGTGTTTCACCCGTTAAATCAAACTCTGCTTCTTGAATTTCCTCCTCTGTGTGCAGTAATCACACCAAACCAACCTCACCACGAGCCTGTGGAGGCGGTGGTCTCCGCCCAGGTCTGTTGATGGCGTGACTGTAATCTGACCTCAGTCCGACGTAACGACCAGGTTTACTCTGTAAATGAAAGCTGAAAACCTTCCCGAAGCCACGCATGCTTCATGTTCTGGGATCCAGCCGTGATTTAGCCTGAATCCTCCGTGTTCTCCAGTAGCCCAGAACTCAGCAGCTTCTTCCTGTATTTACTTTTGTTGCTCCGCCCCAGACTCACCTGGCCAATGAGCTGACAGAACATTCTCACCTGGTTTGTAGCGGCACATTTTGGTTCATTTGGGTTTTTCACTGTGTGAAAACAAACCAAGCTCACATGAACAGAGACCTCAGCGTGATACAGACGGGGGGGCATGCACACTACACGCCTCAGGGGGAGGGACCACGAGGCAGGGCAAGGACATAAAAACCGAGAAAACAACTCCTGTGAAGCAGGGCTTCATCTTATCCAGGTGACCGCAGGGTT
This sequence comes from Astatotilapia calliptera, assembly GCF_964374335.1. Taxonomy (NCBI): domain Eukaryota; kingdom Metazoa; phylum Chordata; class Actinopteri; order Cichliformes; family Cichlidae; genus Astatotilapia; species Astatotilapia calliptera. The sequence goes on from NC_137422.1 coordinate 40,518,027, forward strand.
TGAACCTCTGCTGCAAACCCAGCCAGAGCAGGTTGGAGATCAACAGCTATGAAATCACTGCCTGCTGACCAATCAGTGTCCTGGAAGATCCGTTTTTTCTCCTGTGAGATTAGCACCTGATCCTAGGACAGAGCAGCTGTTCTACATCCAGCTTTTCAGACTCCAGCTCACAGCTACAGGTGGGAAACCTGGCGTTAGCTTAGTGAGGTGATAGCCAGCTTCATCCCCGGGTATGATGAGGAGAAAACCCTGACCCGCCTCTCGTTGCCTCACTCAGAGAGGAGGATTAGCTTTTCCACCTACATTTAACGTCCGTGTTGTGACTGGTGTAAGGTGTGAGGTGCTTTAAATGATTTTCCTCATTCCTCAGTGGTCATCGTGTCTTATTTGGGGATTACAGTTCTGCCTCAACACGCTAAACTCAGGACTGACATCAGCAGCAATTAGCACGCCGTCGCTGTCATTGTTAATCCTGCCTGAGGAGTTAATCTCCAAAAGAAGAAAGCTGAGAAGCTGAGGATTCATTGCAAGATCCTGGCAGGAATTAAACCAGTCGGAGCGGGATGTGAAGCTGCTGGTGGATTAGGAGAGAGAGCAGGTAAAAAGTTAAGATCAGAGACTTCATCTGTACACATGAGGTCATAACAGGAGCAGGCAGCAAAGACAAGGAGCAGGCGGAAAACCAGGCAAAAATACCAAAATACCGATGAAGCTGACTCCTCCTGACAGCAGCCAGGAAACAGGCGAAAGGTCATACATGAGGAAAACTGCTGGAACAGGAGCAGCCAGAGGCTGCACGGAGAATCGGCACAGAACATCCCGACAGCCTAAGCCGGGCTCTCACGTATGCGTCGGGTAAGGCACCGGCACATTTTATGTGGACACGAGTTACAGCAGGTGTTGTTTGACACAGACGTGGCTCGACTGTCACGACACTCCTGACACATCCACACCGGACCGTGGCTGAGCTCAGGCAGCCAGATTCACCCTGAGCCGAAACCGTCAGTCGGGTGAAACAGGAGCAAAGTCCTGACTGTTTGTAACGATCAGAAAGAGACAGAAGAAGCTCTAGTTAAAGAAGTAGAGCTTAGTAAAGTACAACTTTATTTGCTTTTGCTTTTTTTTATCAGGTTTAAGTGAAGCGATCTTTGAAATTAAAGTTCATCAAGACAATGCTTCAAAATAAGTGCCTGAGAAGGCCGCTGAGTGGTGAGGGTGGAGTTTCTGCTTTTATTGGATCAGCAGATCATTGCTGTGATTTTAGTGTTCGCTGCGAGTCGGAGTGAAACAGATTCTAATGATAGAGGAGAGTGGAGGCGCGGCCTGCTGCGTCTGCTGCCGTCGTTACGGTGACGGATCGCACAGATGTGGTTACTCTGCCCTCGCTGTTCACGGCTCTGTCTTCAGAAGTGAAAATGTTTGTAAAAGTTTTATAAATCAGCCGGGACCTTTCATCAGGCCTGACGGCAGCGCCAAGGTTATTCGTCATGTTGACGTGTACGCATCATAAAACTCTGTAAACTCGACAAATGAGCGTCTGCGCACAGAGATGAACGGACTCAGCACACATGCACACACACACGCACATGCACGCGCACACACACACACATGCACACGCACGCACGCACATGCATGCACACACACACGCACGCGCGCACACACATGCACACACACACGCACGCGCGCACACACATGCACACACACGCACACGCACACACACGCACACACTGGGAGATTTTTTATGAAAGTTGAGGAAACAAACAGCTGCTGATTTAAACCAGGAGTACAACTATTGCCCAAAACAATCGTGACTGATTCGTCCTCGTATCGAGCAACACTGAGGTTCGTTTTATCGACGTCCTGACTGACAAACCGCCGCGGTATAAAAGATGGCCGTAGCTCTCAGGTGATTTAAACCTGCATCACAGTCAGAGAGGACGATTATCATCTTCTCTGGTTCTACGTTAACGACTCGTCAGGCTCGAGTCGTCGCTGTCTCCGGGTTCACAGTCAGATCGACACTTTGTTTGCCACGCCCACTTTCAAAACACGCAGATGAGTTTCACTGTGAGGAGACTGTTGTTGTGATATAAACTAAGTTGAATTGAAGTGAACGTTTCCTGGTTCCTCTGGGATTTAGCTTATGGGTTGGAGGCTCAGTACACGCATCTTCTCCGCTGTTGGAGATTTCTGCCGTAGACGAGTCTGTCCTCTGAGAACGCTCTAATCTTCTCCGTGACGCGCAGCACGTTTTTCAACCACCAGGAAACCAAACAGTAACCGACTAAATGTGTTTTCAGGCGATGCCCCACAGTCACTGCACCGGTCGATGCTCGCGCTGACCTTATTTTCTATCAGACCAAAGTCATCACCAGAAAGAGCTCGTGGTCCAGTACAGAACCAGTGCAGCTGTTAGCGTGGAGGTGTTGGGACGCAGAGGCCAGAAGCTTAATGAAGCAGGTGTGCTGAGATCTGATCAAACTGTAATGGTGCCTGTGGGGACGCTGGTTAGAGATGCAGGCGTTTCCTGAGACACAGCACATCGATCCTCTGTGTGTCCTGCTGGAGCTGAAAGGTTGCACTTGTTTGTGCCACCTTTAAACGCAGGGACAAAATGTCATTGGTTCGTATTGATTTCTAGAACGTCTGAGTTTGTTTTTAAAGCCTTATACCTCCAAGTCCCTCTGTCACAGGTAACATCAGAAGAAGGAAGAGCTCAGGGCTTCCTCGGAGTTGTGTCCATTAAACTGAGGCAGGTTTCCTTCATCAAGGGATTGATTTACAGAGTGTGTAACGAAACCTGAAGCGAGGGTCGTGTCTGCCTGAGAAACCGAGGGACGCCTCACACTCAGACCGGTCCTGAAGCATCATCCATTTGTGATCCTGTTAGTGCCATAATTTCCAGAATGGACGTTATCATGTGTGACTTCTAGAAGAAGAGTCGCCCCCTGGTGGACACGAGAGACGGTTCCTGCATGTCTGAGGCACACTGGACAAACATGCTGTGATCAGAAGTTTCCATCCACTCATCGTGGGCATGAATTTCAGGCTCATTTGGGGCTTTTAATGATTTCCTTAAACTCTTCTGTTTCCAGGAAGGACTGTCCAGCATGGGGTTGGATGATTTGCACAGGTTTGAAATCATTTTGGATTTTCTCTAATCCACCTGCAGTGCTTATACACCTGCACTAATATGTCCCTTAAATGTCTGTTAGCGCCTCAGTCAGACACTTTTAGAAGCCGTCAACAAGTGTTTGGCATAATTCTGGATATTTGAGCTTCTTGGCACAACTGGTCGACTTTATTTAAATTAGTTGGTTTTCTGGCATAGAAACAGCTTTAAGTGTCCACGAAGTTTCAGCGTAGGCTTGATGTCGGGGCTTTGGGGTCATTGTCCTGTGGGAGCGCCCGCCTGTGTCCGTGTTTCAAACATCGAACTATTGATTTGATAGGAAGCAGTCCTCCCTCTTTATTATTCTAACCACAGCCCCACACCGTCACGCTGCCTCCACCATGCGTGACGCAGTGTTCATAGGTTTAAACAGCTCACCTTCTTTGCAGACCATAATTCATCTTTCACATTACTTTATTTGTTTTTGTCTTAAATTCTTGCTGTTACTCAGCAGCTGTCGCCTCTCCAGGCCAACTAAATCCATCCAGAACCACACCAGTCCAGCTGATCGCTTTCACACCATCTTTGTAGTTTTCACAAAGCCGGCAGCATCGAGCTGATTCAGGTTGCACACGGACGTCCTCCTTAAACGCTGCGATCCCAGGGAAACGCCGCGCCCGGTGTGTCTCTGCGTGTCAGATGCTGTTTCGTCATTGTTCATGACTGAAACCTGCATCTGAAACTGTTTTTCAATGACGTTACTGACTTTGTTGTGCTAACGCTGGATTGCACAGGCTGCACTCACAGCTCAGCACTCACAGCTCTTTATGCAAACACCTCGTTCACACATTCATACAGGAGCTTCTTGCTATCGTCAGGAACAAGTGCACTGCAGACCAACCTGGGGTTAGTGTCTTGCCCAAGGGTACCTGACACGCAGACAGGAGCAGCCAGGGATCGAACCACCGACTTAGTAGATGACCGGCTCCTGAGCTGCAGGACCACAAACCTGGTTCATCTGAGCTTCTAGCTGAATGCTGATGTTACTCGTGCACAGTCACAGTCGCGCTGCACTGAGGTTTGCACTGTGAACACAGCCAAACGTCCTCTGCAGTGTTCGAGCACAGCGTCTAACGTTTAATAATGTTATTATTTTTGCTCCATTATTTCCTCCTGATTCCTCTGCTCGATATTTCATTTATGAGGCTTTAATAACTGGAAGTCACCACAGTGAAGTTATTACTGTGTGTGTGTCAAACAGCTGCAGTCCTGACGCTTCATCTTAAAATGCGCTTTAGATGCTTACAGTAGTTTTTGGTCTGAAAAGCGTGCACTTCATGTAATGCACACTGCAGACCTGGATGTGACTGAGCACTTATTAGCAGCTCTGTGTGTCTGTGCAGTCTGTTATAGCCGAGCTCTCTCTGAAGATGGTCACCAAAAACCCTGCAGTGGCTTAAACGCGTTTGTGGGTCACGTGACTCTGACTTGTGAGTCCGTCACAGGATCCGGTTCGGTCACTTTGCTCCTAGGAAGCGACTTCACAAACTATCTTGAGCGGATACGATCATTTCAACTCTGATCTGCTGCTAAAGCAGCCGGCTGTCATGCAGCACACCCATTTTCTGGCAGAGCTGTTGAAACCGGGCCTCTGCATCGTGTGGTTTCGGTCTGCAGCCGCTGCAGCTCAAGCGAAGGACAAATGTGTGATTTGAGAGAAAAACAGAGCAGCCGTGGATCCATTCAAAGTGTGCCAACGCAGCATTTCAAGGTTACGCTAACACCTCGGCTGCATAACATCATCATCTCCTCGTGCTTTCATCTGAGTGAGCCCCTCTGAGAATTACAGCAACTCCCAACAGCTCCGCACTCGTTTCATCTTTGAGGCTACAAGAAGGAAGCAATTAGCTCTCCTATCTTCCCCTTCCTCCCATCTCCCTCCTCCGTCTCCTCTCTTTAGCTTCACTTAGCACTCCTCACAGCTCTGTCTGCTGAGACCTGATTACTTCAGAGGACAGTGAAGGGAGAGATGAAGAGGAGGAGGCTGACGAATGATGAGGAGGGAGGATCCGTACAGATGGTGGCCATGAAAGCGCTGCAGATGTTCATTGAGTAAAAACAGAAACTAAAGTGGAGAAATGTTGAAAACTTATCAAAAACTACACGTTTAGTAGTTCAGCAGGTTTTCTGTTCGTTTGATTCTTTCAGTTCTTATTTTGTTGACAGTTTCAAAGCATTTAAATGATATAAGCTGACTTAATCCACCCGATATTTCCCCTTGTTTGTCTCATCAGGTCTCCAAGGATCTGTTTGGGCTGTAATTATTACCATCACTATTAGTTTTAGTTATTATTTTTTAGCCTGTTTGGCATACCCATGGTGGGAGAAGAACCACCAGTAACACTGTAAAATCTCCCAGTTTCTGTGCTGAGAAACAGCCCAGCCCGACCCTGAAGTGCTCACTGGAGGACAACATGAGCTTAACTGTCCTCCTCTGAGGCGAGAGCCGCTCTGATCAGCCTATCGTGTCTGGTTTCTTCAGGCATCAGAAAACGTCTCCTCGCTGTGAAAGTGTCGCCAGAGTCAAAGACTAAAGGCCAGCGTGTACTCGGGGTCAAAGTCGGGCTTAATGCTCTCCACGCAGCTGGAGGTTAACCCTCTAAAGCCTGAACCTTGAAACTGGAGAGTTTATTGAAGCATCTGACAAATTTGTTTGAAAAACTAATTACATTTTAATTTCCATATATGCCTTTTATTTTGTATCAGTTTGTTACATCTGGCTTTAAGAAACCATCCACCTGTCGGTCAAATAGGCCACGCCCCTTTAATCCTTAATACAATTTAAACAGGTGAGTTTTAGAAACATCCTCCCTATGCAGGTGTTATGGAAGAGAAAGGATCCACAGATAGCAAACAGTTTGTGTATCAGGCTGCAAACATGGTTATTTCTGCCGTAAAGTTTTAACATGGGAGTCTATGGGGACTGACTCACTGCTGCCTCTGCTGGACGTTAGAGGAACTGCAGCTCATCTTCATTCTTTCCCTGGATGTTGCTGCTTGGGTTGAAGTTCAGTCCATCAGCAATCGTCTCTCCTCAGAAAAGAATGAATTACTACCTGCTTTGGAAAACAGCATCTGCTGAACTTGATTACACAAGATGACCAAATCATTGTTATGGATCCATGTCTGGGTGATGCTGAGAGTTTATATCAGAGCTAATCTCACTCAGGTTTCCTTTTAGAGGTCACATATGTGAGGAGCTCCACACTTGTTCATTAAAGACCAGCTCCTGGCTTTAGCCCAAATAATTACAGTTACATTACAACATGTGAATTTTGATTTTATGTATTGTAGAGCCTGTAAAATAAATAGGCCCAAGTGTGAAAGCTACACAACATGAGGTGGATCAGTTAGTTAGACTTGTTACTGTTACTGTAGTTCCTGCACAAAGTTTTCACCAGAAATTTAAACCTAAATTTCACGATTTATTAACGACACTCACCATCATTCCAGAGTGTAGCAACCAACCAGCTGTGTTGAACATGGTGTCAGTTGCTACTGACAACAAGAACTAAAGCTGTTTCAACACAATGGGCTGAACCATTTTTTAATGCGGGTGCGGGGGGGGAGGTAGGTAATGCACTATGTCGAGTTTTAGAATGTAATTATTTTAATCAACTTCAATGGTAATTATAACTAGGCTCAAAGTGTTAATACTTATATGCATATTGTCATATGCAAAACTAGGGTGGCAAGAGAACATGCCACCCCAGTAGATCCGCCCCTGAGGACAGAGATTTGCAGAGAGAACACGAGACGAAGCTTCGCTCTGTATCCACGTCCTGCACTGACTTTATGCTCCACCAGGGGCAAGAATGTACATTATGTTGATATGAGGTTATGATGATATAAAATGAATGTCATTGTGTGTGTGTGTGTGTGTGTGTGTGTGTGTGTGTGTGTGTGTGTGTGTGTGTGTGTGTGTGTGTGTGTGTGCTTCAGATCTATCGGCGTTGCTGGCTGGTGTTCAAGAAATCTTCCAGCAAAGGACCTCGTCGTCTGGAGAAATACCCCGACGAGAAGGCTGCTTACATCAGAGCATGTCCTAAAGTAAGTGTGTGTGTGTGTGTGTGTGTGCTCTTTAGAGCTGACACACTTACTGACAGAGATGAAAGCCTGTACAGAGCTCAGAGTGAGGCGGCCGTTTCTTCTTCTTCTCTTTAAAACTCAGCAAGCTTTCGTTCTTCATCATGATCAGCAGCATTACTTCTCCTTCAGATGACCGTCCTGGCTGCCTTCACACTCCTTCACTGAGCATCCTTCAGCTTGTGAACTTGCTCTTTGTTCTTTCTCACAAAGCTCTAAAGAATCGACTGTAATCCAATCACAGCTGAGATGTTGAGGTGGACGGGACGACTCCAGCTGCAAAGAATCAGACACTTTGAGGAATATTTGGCTCAGCTTTGATGTACACTCCCACTCTAAGGTGTGGACACACCTTCTCGTTTAATGGTTTTTCTTTATTTTCATGACTGTTTACATTGTAGATTCTGACTGAAGGCATCAACACTATGAATGAACACACGTGGAATCATGTAGTAAACAAAACTGTGTGAAATAACTCAAAACACGTTTTCTATTTTAGATTCTTCGTAATATCCGCCCTCTGCTTTGATTCCTGCTTCGCTCACTCTTGGCCTTCTCTCCATGAGCTTCATGAGGTCGTCTCCTGAAATGGTTTCCAACAGTCTTGAAGGAGTTCAGAGATGCTGAGCACTTGTTGGTCCTTTGCCTTCACTCTGCACTCCATCTCATCCCAAACCATCTCCAGTGGGTTTAGGTCAGGTGACTGTGGAGGCCAGGCCTCCATCGCTCTCCTTCTTGGTCACAGAGCTCTCACACAGGCTGGAGGTGTGTTTGGGGTCATTGTGCTGTCCTGGCGTGTCGCTGCAGGATGCTGTGGTGGCCATGCTGGGTCAGTGTGCCTTCAGTTTTGAATAAATCCCCAACAGTGTCACCAGCAAAGCCCCCCCACACCATCACACCTCCTCCTCCATGCTTCACAGTGGGAACCATGCATGTAGAGACCATCGTTCACCTTTTCTGCATCACACAAAGACACAGCGAGTGGAACCAAAGATCTCAGATGTGGACCCATCAGACCAAAGCACAGATGGTCTAATGTCCATCCTTGTGTTTCTCAGATCAAACAAATCTCTTCTTGTTGCTTTTCCTCAGTCGTGGTTTCTCAGCAGCTGTTTGACCATAAAGGCCTGATTCACACAGTCTCCTCTGAACATGTAGAGATGTGTCTGCTGCTGGAGCTCTGTGTGGCATCCATCTGGGCTCTGATCTGAGCTGCTGTTAATGTGTGATTTCTGAGGCTGGCGACTCGGATGAATGCATCCTCAGCAGCAGAGGGACTCTGGCTCTTCCTATCCTGGGGCGTCCTCATGTCAGACAGTTTCATCGTAGCACTTGATGGTTTTTGTGACTGCACTTGGGGACACATTCAAAGTTTTAGCAGTTTCCCAGACTGACTGATTTATAAACACAAAGTAGAAAACCTGACCTGGATTAAATTAGACTGATCACCTAATTAGCCAGTGATATGTAGCCTGACAGGCCCTGCCAGCAGGTGGCGCCTCGGCTCCCGGTCGACGTTAGAGGTCACAGTGTCTCTGCGTGGTGTTTAATCAGCCCTGTTTTCCACTTTATCTCCAACTTGCTGTTTAGGTGACAGAGATCAGCAATGTGAAGAACATCACACGACTGCCACGTGACACCAAGCGACAGGCGGTGGCCATTGTGTTCACAGACGACACCTCACGCACCTTCACCTGTGAATCAGGTAACATGTCTGCCTCGACCTGTTTGGGGGGGGGATAGAGAAGGCACAATGGAAGAGCTAATGGTGATGTATAATGATGTGTAATGTATGAGGAAGAGCAGTGCCCAGTGCATCATGGGAAACCCCCGGCAGCCTACGTCTATTGCAGCATAACTAAGGGAGGATTCAGGGTCACCTGGTCCAGCCCTAACTATATGCTTTAGCAAAAAGGAAAGTTTGAAGCCTAATCTTGAAAGTAGAGATAGTGTCTGTCTCCTGAATCCAAACTGGAAGCTGGTTCCACAGAAGAGGGGCCTGAAAACTGAAGGCTCTGCCTCCCATTCTACTTTTAAATACTCTAGGAACAACAAGTAGGCCTGCAGAGCGAGAGCGAAGTGCTCTAATAGGGTGATGTGGTACTACAAGGTCATTACGAGTTCCCAAAAATGTTCAGACTTGATGCGTGCCAATTCAAGAGGAGCTCATACGTTTAAACATTTAAAATCTGCGTTCTACTGTGGATAAAATAAATAAATATAGATTTATGTGATTTTGAGAGTTCCAACTTTTTGAGTTGAGTTTGTTTGTGAGGGGCAGGATTTTAAATCCTCGGTGAGGTGAAGCCAGTACGTGTTTGTAGTCCCCGACAGCTCTCTCTCTCTCTCAGAGCTGGAGGCTGAGGATTGGTTCAAGACGCTGTCGATCGAGTGTTTGGGGATGCGACTTAATGACATCAGCATGGGCG